>NW_028225186.1:17577583-17613713 GCF_052327205.1 Somniosus microcephalus | reverse complement strand
CGACCTTCTTTTCCCACCACCCCGAGTTCCTGACCGTCTTTTCCCCCAGCCCGAGTTCCTGACCTTCATTCCCCCACCCCGAGTACCTGACCTTCTTTCCCACCACCACGAGTTCCTGACCTTCTTTCCCCCACCCCTAGTTCCTGACCTTCTTTACCCCACCCCGAGTACCCGAACTTCATTCTCCCACCACGAGTTACTGATCTTCTTTCCCCTCACCCCGAGTTCCTGACCATCATTCTCCCACACCGAGTTCCTGACCTTCTTTCCCCTCACCCCGAGTTTCTGACCTTGCTTCCCCCACCCCGAGTTCCTGACCTTCTTTCCCCCACTCCGTGTTCCTGACACTCTTTCCCCACCCCGAGTTCCTGACGTTCTTTCCCCCCACCCCGAGTTCCTGACCTTCTTTCCCCCACCCCGAGATCCTGACCTTCTTTCCCACCACCCCGAGTTCCTGACCTTCTTTCCCCCCACCCCGAGTTCCTGACCTTCTTTCCCCCACCCTGAGTTCCTGACCTTCGTTCCCCCACCCCGAGTTCCTGACCTTCTTTCCCCCCATCCCGAGTTGCTGACCTTCATTCCCCCACCCCGAGATCCTGACCTTCTTTCCCCCACCTCGAGTTCCTGACCTTCTTTCCCCACACCCCGAGTTCCTGACCTTCGTTCGCCCACCCCGAGTTCCTGACCTTCTTGCCCACACCCCGTGTTCCTGACCTTCTTTCCCACAACCCCGAGTTCATGACCTTCTTTCCCCCACCCTGAGTTCCTGACCTTCTTTCCCCACCTCGAGTTCGTGACCTTCTTTCAACCCACCCCGAGTTCTTGACCTTTATTCCCCCACCCCGAGTACCTGGCCTTCTTCCCCCACACCGAGTTCCTGATCTTCTTTCCCCCACCCTGAGTTCCTGACCTTCTTTCCCCTCACCCCGAGTTCCTGACCATCTTTCCCCCACACCGAGTTCCTGACCTTCTTTCCCCTCACCCCGAGTTCCTGACCTTCTTTCCCCCACCCCGAGTTCCTGACCTGTATTCCCCCACCCCGAGTACCTGGCCTTCTTTCCCCCACCCCGAGTTCCTGACCTTCTTTCCCCCACCCTGAGTTCCTGACCTTCTTTCCCCTCACCCCGAGTTCCTGACCATCTTTCCCCCCACACCGAGTTCCTGCCTTCTTTCCCCACCCCGTGTTCCTGACCCTCTTTCCCCCACCCGCGTTCCTGACATTCTTTCCCCCACCCCGAGTTCCTGACCTTTTTTCCCCCACCCCGAGTTCCTGACCCTCTTTCCCCCACCCCGAGATCCTGACCTTCTTTCCCCCACCCCGAGCTCCTGACCTTCTTTACCCCCACCCCGAGTTCCTGACCCTCTTTCCCCCACCCCGCGTTCCTGACATTCTTTCCCCCACCCCGAGTTCCTGACCTTTTTTCCCCCACCCCGAGTTCCTGACCTTCTTTCCCCCACCCCGAGTTCCTGACCTTCTTTCTCCCACCACGAGTTCCTGACCTTCTTTCCCCACACCGAGTTACTGACCTTCTTTCCCCCCACCCCGAGTTCCTGACCTTCTTTCCCCCCACCCCGAGTTCCTGACCTTCTTTCCCCCAACCCGAGTTCCTGACCTTCTTTCCCCCCACCCCGAGATCCTGAACTTCTTTCCCCCCACCCCGAGTTCCTGACCTTCTTTCTCCCACAACGAGTTCCTGACCTTCTTTCCCCCCACCCCGAGTTCCTGACCTTCTCTCCACACACCCCGAGTCCCTGACCTTCTTTCCCCCCACCCCGAGTTCCTGACCTTCTCTCCACACACCCCGAGTTCCTGACCTTCTTTCTCCCACCACGAGTTCCTGACCTTCATTCACCCACCTCGAGTACCCGACCTTCTTTCCCACCACCCCGAGTTCCTGACCGCCTTTTCCCCCAGCCCGAGTTCCTGACCTTCATTCCCCCACCCCGAGTACCTAACCTTCTTTCCCACCACCACGAGTTCCTGACCTTCTTTACCCCACCCCGAGTTCCTGACCTTCTTTCCCCCACCTCGAGTTCCTGACCTTCTTTCCCCCACACCGAGTAACTGACCATCTCTCCCCCACCCCGAGTTCCTGACCTTCTTTCACCCACCCGGATTTCCTGACCTTCTTTCCCCCCACCCCGAGTTCCTGACCTTCTTTCCCCCCACCCCGTGTTACTGACCTTCTTTCCCCCACCCCGAGTTCCTGACCTTCTTTACCCCAGCCCGAAATCCTGAACTTCGTTACCCCCACCACGAGTTCCTGACCTTCTTTCCCCCACCCGGAGTTACTGACCTTACTTCCCCCACCCCGAGTTCCTGACCTTCTTTCCCACACCCCGACTCCTCACCCTCTTTCCCCCCACCTCGAGTTCCTGACCTTCTTTCCCCCCACCCCGAGTTCCTGACCTTTTTCGCCCCACCCCGAGTCCTGACCTTCTTTCCCCACCCCTAGTTCCTCACCCTCTTTCCCCCACCTCGAGTTCCTGACCTTCTTTCCCCCCACCCCGAGTTCCTGACCTTTTTCGCCCCACCACGAGTTCCTGACCTTCTTTCTCCCACCACGAGTTCCTGACCTTCTTTCCCCACCCCGAGTTCCAGACCTTCACCCCCCCACCCCGAGTTCCTGACCTTCTCTCCCCCACCCCGAGTTCCTGGCCTTCTTTCCCCCACCCCGAATTCCTGACCTTCTTTCCCCCACCCCGAATTCCTGACCTTCTCTCCCCCACCCCGAGTTCCTGACCTTCTTTCCCCACCCCGAGTTCCTGACCTTCTTTCCCCCTCCCGAGATCCTAACCTTCATTCCCCCACCCCGAGATCCTGAACTTCGTTCCCCTCACCCCGAGTTCCTGACCTTCTTTCCCACACCCCGAGTTCCTGATCTTCTTAACCCCCACCCCGAGTTCCTGACCTTCTTTCCCCCCACCCCGAGTTCCTGACCCTCTTTCCCCCACCCCGAGTTCCTGACCTTCATTCTCCCAACCCCGAGTTCCTGACCTTCTTTCCCCAACCCCGTGTTCCTGACCCTCTTTCCCCCCACCCCGAGTTCCTGACCTTCTTTCCACCACCCGAGTTCCTGACCTTCCTTCCCCCCACCCCGATTCCTGACCTTCTTTCCACCACACCGAGTTCCTGGCCTTCTTTCCCCCCACCCCGAGTTCCAGACCGTCTTTCCCCCCACAATGAGTTCCTGACCTTCTTTCCCCCACACCGAGTAACTGACCATCTCTCCCCCACCCGGAGTTCCTGACCTTCTTTCCCCCACCCGGATTTCCTGACCTTCTCTCCCCCCACCCCGAGTTCCTGACCTTCTTTCCCCCCACCCCGTGTTACTGACCTTCTTTCCCCCACCCCGAGTTCCTGACCTTCTTTTCCCCAGCCCGAAATCCTGAACTTCGTTACCCCCACCACGAGTTCCTGACCTTCTTTCCCCCCACCCCGAGTTCCTGACCTTCTTTTCGCCACCCCGATTTCCTGACCTTCTTTCCCCCCACCCCGAGTTCCTGACCTTCTTTCTCCCACCACGAGTTCCTGACCTTCTTTCCCCCACCCCGAGTTCCTGACCTTCTTTCCGCCACCCCGAGTTCCTGACCTTCTTTCCCCCCACCCCGATCTCCTGACCTTCTTTCTCCCACCACGAGTTCCTGACCTTCTTCCCCCCCACCCCGAGATCCTGAACGTCATTCCTCCGACCCCGAGTTCCTGACCGTCTTTCCCCCCACAACGAGTTCCTGACCTTCTTTCCCCCCACCCCGAGTTCCTGACATTCTCTTCCCACACCCCGAGTTCCTGACCACCTTACCCCCCACTCCGAGTTCCTGACCTTCATTCCCCCACCCCGAGTACCCGACCTTCTTTCCCACCACCCCGAGTTCCTGACCTTCTTTTCTCCCAACCGAGTTCCTGACCTTTATTCCCCCACCCCGAGATCCTGAACTTCGTTCCCCCGACCCCGAGTTCCTGACTGTCTTTCCCCCCACCCCGAGTTGCTGACCTTCATTCCCCCCACCCCGAGTTCCTGACCTTCTTTCCCCCTACCGCGAGTTCCTGACCTTCTTTCCCCCACCCCGATTTCCTGACCTTCTTTCCCCCCACCCCGAGTTACTGACCTTCTTTCCCACACCCGGAGATCCTGACCTTCTTTCACTCCACCCCGTGTTACTGACCTTCTTTCCCCCACACCGTGTTCCTGAGCCTCTTAACCCTCCCCGAGTTCCTGACCTTCTTTCCACCACCCAGTGTTCCTGACCTTCGATCCCCCACCGCGAGATCCTGAACTTCATTCCCCGCACCCCGATTTCTTGATCTTCTTTCCCACACCCCGAGTTCCTGACCCTCTTTCCCCCATCCAGTGTTCCTGACCTTCATTCACCCACCCCGAGCTCCTGACCCGCTTTCCCTTACCCAGAGTTCCTGATCTTCTTTCCCCCCACCCCGAGTTCCTGACCTTCTTTCTCCCACCACGAGTTCCTGACCTTCATTCCCCCACCCCGAGTACCTAACCTTCTTTCCCACCACCACGGGTTCCTGACCTTCTCTCGCCCACCCCGAGTTCCTGACCTTCTTTCCCACACCCCGAGTTCCTGACCTTCTTGCCCACAACCCGAGTTCATGTCCCTCTTTCCCCCACCCCGAGTTCCTGACCTTCTTTCCCCTACCCCGAGTTCCTGACCTTCTTTCCCCCACCCCGAGTTCCTGACCTTCTTTCCCACACCCCGAGTTCCTGACCCTCTTTCCCCCCACCCCGAGTTCCTGACCTTCTTTCCCCTACCCCGAGTTCCTGACCTTATTTCCCCCACTCCGAGTTCCTGACCTTCTTTCCCCCACCCCGAATTCCTGACCCTCTTTCCCCCACCCCGAGTTCCTGACCTTCTTTCCCACACCCCGAATTCCTCACCCTCTTTCCCCCAACCCGAGTTCCTGACCTTCTTTCCCCCCACCCCGGGTTCCTGACCTTCTTTCCCCCACCCCGAGTCCTGATCTTCTTTCTCCCACCACGAGTTCCTGACCTTCTTTCACCCACACCGAGTACCCGACCTTCTTTCCCACCACCACGAGCTCCTGACCTTCTCTCCCCCACCCCGAGTTCCAGACCTTCTACCCCCCACCCCGAGTTCCTGACCTTCTCTCCCCCACCCCGAGTTCCTGACCTTCTTTCACCCACCCCGAGTTCCTGACCTTCTTTCTACCACCACGAGTTCCTGACCTTCTTTCCCCCACCCCGAGTCCCTGACCTTCTTTCCCCCTCCCCGAGATCCTAACCTTCATTCCCCCACACCGAGATCCTGAACTTCGTTCCACTCACCCCGAGTTCCTGATCGTCTATCCCCCCACCCCGAGTTCCTGACCTTCTTTCCCACACCCCGATGTCATGACCTTCTTTCCCCCCACCCCAAGTTCCTGACCTTATTTCCCCCCACCCCGAGTTTCTGACCTTCTTTCACCTACCCTGTGTTCCTCACCCACTTTTCCCCCACCCCGAGTTCCTGACCTTCTTTCCCCCACCCCGAGTTCCTGACCTTCCTTCCCCCCACCCCGAGTTCCTGACCTTCTTTCCCCCCACACCGAGATCCTGAACTTCGTTCCCCCCACCTCGAGTTTCTCACCTTCTTTCCCCCACCCCGAGTTCCTGACATTCTCTCCCCCACCCCGAGTTCCTGACCTACTTTCCCACACCCCGAGTTCCTGACCCTCTTTCCCCCACCCTGAGTTCCTGACCTTCTTTCCCCCACCCCGAGTTCCTGACCTTCTTTCCCCCACCCAGAGTTCCAGACCTTCTTTCCCCCACCCAGAGTTCCTGACATTCCTTCCCCCACCCAGAGTTCCTGAACTTCTTTCCCCCCCCACCCCGAGTTCCTGAACTTCTTTCCCCCAACCCCGAGTTCCTGAACATCATTCCCCCCACCCCGAGTTCCTGACCTTCTTTCCCTCCACCCCGAGTTCCTGAACTTCTTTCCCCCACCCCGAGTTCCTGACCTTCTTTCCCCCACCTCGAGTTCCTGACCTTCCTTCCCCCCACCCAGTGTTCCTGACCTTCTATCCCCCACCGCGAGATCCTGAACTTCGTTCCCCGCACCCCGAGTTCCTGAACTTCTTTCCCACACCCCGAGTTCCTGACCCTCTTTCACCCACCCAGAGTTCCTGACCTTCCTTCCCCCCACCCCGTGTTCCTGACCTTCTTTCCCCCCTCCCCGAGATCCTGAACTTCGTTCCCCCCACCTCGAGTTTCTCACCTTCTTTCCCCCACCCCGAGTACCCGACCATCTTTCCCCCCACCACGAGTTCCTGACATTCACTCCCCCACCCCGAGTTCCTGACCTAATTTCCCACACCCCGAGTTCCTGACCCTCTTTCCACCACCCTGAGATCCTGACCTTCTTTCCCCCACCCCGAGTTCCTGACCTTCTTTCCCCCACCCAGAGTTCCTGACCTTCTTTCCCCCACCCAGAGTTCCTGACCTTCTTTCCCCCACCCAGAGTTCCTGACATTCTTTCCCCCCCACCCCGAGTTCCTGAACTTCTTTCCCCCAACCCCGAGTTCCTGAACATCTTTCCCCCCACCCCGAGTTCCTGACCTTCTCTCCCCACACCCCGAGTTCCTGACCATCTTTCCCCCCACCCCGAGTTCCTGACCTTCATTCCCCTACCCCGAGTACCGGACCTTCTTGTCCACCACCCCGAGTTCCTGACCTTCTTAACCCCCACCCCGAGTACCCGACCTTCATTCCCCCCACCCCGAGTTCATGAACATCTGTGCCCCCACCCCGAGTTGCTGACCTTCATTCACCCCACCCCGAGTTCCTGACCTTCTGTCCCCCACCTCGAGTTCCTGACCTTCTTTCCCCCACCTCGAGTTCCTGACCTTCTTTCCCCCACACCGAGTAACTGACCATCTCTCCCCCACCCCGAGTTACTGACCTTCTTTCCCACACCCGGAGATCCTGACCTTCTTTCCCCCCACCCCGTGTTCCTGACCTTCTTTCCCCCCACCCCGTGTTACTGACCTTCTTTCCCCCACACCGTGTTCCTGACCCTCTTTCCCCCACCCCGAGTTCCTGACCTTCTTTCCCCCACCCCGAGTTCCTGATCTTCCTTCCCCCCACCCAGTGTTCCTGACCTTCTATCCCCCACCGCGAGATCCTGAACTTCGTTCCCCGCACCCCGAGTTCCTGAACTTCTTTACCACACCCCGAGTTCCTGACCCTCTTTCCCCCACCCAGAGTTCCTGACCTTCTTTCCCCCACCCCGAGCTCCTGACCCTCTTTCCCCCACCAAGTGTTCCTGATCTTCTTTCCCCCCACCCCGAGTTCCTGACCTTCTTTCTCCCACCACGAGCTTCTGACCTTCTTTCCCCCACCCCGAGTACCCGACCTTCTTTCCCACCACCACGAGTTCCTGACATTCTCTCGCCCACCCCGAGTTCCTGACCTTCTTTCCCCCACCCCGAGTTCCTGACCTTCTTTCCCACACCCCGAGTTCATGACCCTCTTTCCCCCAGCCCGAGTTCCTGACCTTCTTTCCCCCACCACGAGTTCCTGACCTTCTTTCCCCCACCCCGAGTTCCTGACCTTCTTTCTCCCACCTCGAGTTCCTGACCTTCATTCCCCCACCCCGAGTAACCGACCTTCTTTCCCACCACCCCGAGTTCCTGACCGTCTTTTCCCCCAGCCCGAGCTCCTGACCTTCATTCCCCCACCCCGAGTACCTGACCTTCTTTCCCACCACCACGAGTTCCTGACCTTCTTTCCCCCACCCCTAGTTCCTTACCTTCTTTACCCCACCCCGAGTACCCGAACTTCATTCCCCCCACCACCAGTTACTGACCTTCTTTCCCCTCACCCCGAGTTCCTGACCATCATTCCCCCACACCGAGTTCCTGACCTTCTTTCCCCTCACCCCGAGTTCCTGACCTTGCTTCCCCCACCCCGACTTCCTGACCTTCTTTCCCCCACTCCATGTTCCTGACCCTCTTTCCCCCACCCCGAATTCCTGACGTTCTTTCCTCCCACCCCGAGTTCCTGACCTTCTTTCCCCCCACCCCGAGTTCCTGACCTTCTTTCCCACCACCCCGAGTTCCTGACCTTCTTTCCCCCCACCCCGAGTTCCTGACCTTCTTTCCCCCACCCTGAGTTCCTGACCTTCGTTCCCCCACCCCGAGTTCCTGACCTTCTTTCCCCCATCCCGAGTTCCTGACCTTCATTCCCCCCACCCCGAGATCCTGACCTTCTTTCCCCCACCTCGAGTTCCTGACCTTCTTTCCCCCCACCCCGAGTTCCTGACCTTCTTTCGCCCACCCCGAGTTCCTGACCTTCTTTCCCCCACCCTGAGTTCCTGACCTTCTTTCAAACCACCCCGAGTTCCTGACCTTTATTCCCCCACCCCGAGTACCTGGCCTTCTTTCCCCCACCCCGAGTTCCTGATCTTCTTTCCCCCACCCTGAGTTCCTGACCTTCTTTCCCCTCACCCCGAGTTCCTGACCATCTTTCCCCCACACCGAGTTCCTGACCTTCTTTCCCCTCACTCCGAGTTCCTGACCTTCTTTCCCCCACCCCGAGTTCCTGACCTGTATTCCCCCACCCCGAGTACCTGGCCTTCTTTCCCCCACCCCGAATTCCTGACCTTCTTTCCCCCACCCTGAGTTCCTGACCTTCTTTCCCCTCACCCCGAGTTCCTGACCATCTTTCCCCCACACCGAGTTCCTGCCCTTCTTTCCCCCACCCCGTGTTCCTGACCCTCTTTCCCCCACCCCGAGTTCCTGACATTCTTTCCCCCACCCAGTGTTCCTGACCTTCTTTCCCTCCACCCCGAGTTCCTGACCTTTTTTCCCCCACCCCGAGTTCCTGACCCTCTTTCCCCCACCCCGAGTCCATGACCTTCTTTCCCCCACCCCGAGTTCCTGACCTTCTTTACCCCCACCCCGAGTTCCTGACCTTCTTTCCGCCACCCCGAGTTCCTGACCTTCTTTCACCCCACCCCGAGTTCCGGACCTTCTTTCTCCCACCACGAGTTCCTGAACTCCTTTCCCCCCACCCCGAGTTCCTGACCTTCTTTCTCCCACCACGAGTTACTGACCTTCTTTCCCCCCACCCCGAGTTCCTGACCTTCTTTCCCCCACACCGAGTTCCTGAACTTCTTTCCCCCACCCCGAGTTCCTGACCTTCTTTCCCCCACCCCGAGTTCCTGACCTTCTTTCCCCCACCCCGAGTTCCTGACCCTCTTTCCCCCACCCCGAGTTCCTGACCTTCTTTCCCCCACCCCGAGTTCCTGACCTTCTTTCCCCCCACCCCGTGATCCTGAACTTCATTCCCCCGACACCGAGTTCCTGACCGTCTTTCCCCCCACAACGAGTTCCTGACCTTCTTTCCCCCACCCCGAGTTCCTGACCTTCTTTCCCCCCACCCCGTGATCCTGAACTTCATTCCCCCGACACCGAGTTCCTGACCGTCTTTCCCCCCACCCCGAGTTCCTGACTTTCTTTACCCCACCCCGAGTTCCTGACCTTCTTTCACCCACCTCGAGTTCCTGACCTTCATTCCCCCACCCCGAGTACCCGACATTCTTTCCCACCACCCCGAGTTCCTGACCGTCTTTTCCCCCAGCCCGAGTTCCTGACCTTTGTTCCCCCACCCCGAGTACCTGACCTTCTTTCCCACCACCACGAGTTCCTGACCTTCTTTCCCCCACCCCCAGTTCCTGACCTTCTTTACCCAACCCCGAGTAACCGACCTTCATTCCCCCCACCACGAGTTCCTGACCTTCTTTCCCCTCACCCCGAGTTCCTGACCATCTTTCCCCCACACCGAGTTCCTGACCTTCTTTCCCCTCACCCCGAGTTCCTGACCTTCTTTCCACCACCCCGAGTTCCTGACCTGCTTTCTCCCACACCGAGTTCCTGACACTCTTTCCCCCACCCCGGGTTCCTGACCTTCTTTCTCCCACCCCGAGTTCCTGACCTTCTTTCTCCCACCACGAGTTCCTGACCTTCTTTCCCCCACACCGAGTTCCTGACCTTCTTTCCCCCACCACGAGATCCTGACCTTCTTTCCCCCCACCCCATGTTCCTGACCTTCTTTCCCCCCACCCCGAGTTCCTGACCTTCTTTCCCCCCACCCCGAGATCCTGAACTTCTTTCCCCCCACCCCGAGTTCCTGACCTTCTTTCTCCCACAACGAGTTCCTGACCTTCTTTCCGCCCACCCCGAGTTCCTGACCTTCTCTCCACACACCCCGAGTTCCTGACCTTCTTTCCCCCCACCCCGAGTTCCTGACCTTCTTTCTCCCACCTCGAGTTCCTGACCTTCATTCACCCACCCCGAGTACCTGACCTTCTTTCCCCCCAGCACGAGTTCCTGACCTTCATTCCCCCACCCCGAGTACCCGACCTTCATTCACCCACCCCGAGTACCCGACCTTCTTTCCCACCACCCCGAGTTCCTGACCGTCTTTTCCCCCAGCCCGAGTTCCTGACCTTCATTCCCCCACCCCGAGTACCTAACCTGCTTTCCCACCACCACGAGTTCCTGACATTCTTTCCCACACCTCGAGTTCCTGACCTTCTTTCCCCCACCTCGAGTTCCTGACCTTCTTTCCCCCACCCCGAGTTCCTGACCTTCTTTCCCCCCACCCCGTGTTACTGACCTTCTTTCCCCCACCCCGAGTTCCTGACCTTCTTTACCCCAGCCCGAAATCCTGAACTTCGTTATCCCCACCACGAGTTCCTGACCTTCTTTCCCCCCACCCCGAGTTCCTGACCTTCTTTTCGCCACCCCGAGTTCCTGACCCTCTTTCCTCCACCCGGAGTTACTGACCTTATTTCCCCCACCCCGAGTTCCTGACCTTCTTTCCCCCACCCCGAATTCCTGACCCTCTTTCCCCCACCCCGAGTTCCTGACCTCCTTTCCCCCCACCCAGAGTTCCTTGCCTTCTTTCCCCCACCACGAATCCTGACCTTCTTTCCCCCACCCCGAATTCCTGACCCTCTTTCCCCCACCCCGAGTTCCTGACCTCCTTTCCCCCCACCCCGAGTTCCTTGCCTTCTTTCCCCCACCACGTGTTCCTGACCTTCTTTCACCCACCCCGAGTACCCGACCTTCTTTCCCACCACCCCGAGTTCCAGACCTTCTCCCCCACACCCCGAGCTCCTGACCTTCTCTCCCCCACCACGAGTTCCTGACCATCTTTCTCCCACCCCGAGTTCCTGACCTTCTTTCTCCCACCACGAGTTCCTGACCTTCTTTCTCCCACCACGAGTTCCTGACCTTCTTTCCCCCACCCCGAGTTCCTGACCTTCTTTACCCCTCCCCGAGATCCTAACCTTCATTCCCCCACCCCGAGATCCTGAACTTCGTTCCCCTCACCCCGAGTTCCTGATCGTCTATCAACCCACCCCGAGTTCCTGACCTTCTTTCCCACACCCCGAGTTCCTGACCTTCTTTCCCCCCACCCCGAGTTCCTGACATTCTTTCCCCCCACCCCGAGTTCCTGACCCTCTTTCCCCCACCCCGAGTTCCTGACCTTCTTTCCCCCCACCCCGAGTTCCTGTCCTTCCTTCCCCCCACCCCGAGTTCCTGACCTTCTTTCCCCCCACCCCGAGATACTGAACTTCGTTCCCCCCACCTCGAGTTTCTCACCTTCTTTCCCCCACCCCGAGTACCCGACCATCTTTCCCCCCACCACGAGTTCCTGACATTCACTCCCCCACCCCGAGTTCCTGACCTAATTTCCCACACCCCGTGTTCCTGACCCTCTTTCCCCCACCCTGAGTTCCTGACCTTCTTTCCCCCACCCCGAGTTCCTGACCTTCTTTCCCCCACCCAGAGTTCCTGACCTTCTTTCCCCCACCCAGAGTTCCTGACCTTCTTTCCCCCACCCAGAGTTCCTGACATTCTTTCCCCCCCACCCCGAGTTCCTGAACTTCTTTCCCCCAACCCCGAGTTCCTAAACATCTTTCCCCCCACCCCGAGTTCCTGACCTTCTTTCCCTCCACCCCGAGTTCCTGAACTTCATTCCCCCACCCTGAGTTCCTGACCTTCTTTCCCCCACCCCGAGTTCCTGACCTTCCTTCCCCCCACCCAGTGTTCCTGACCTTCTATCCCCCACCGCGAGATCCTGAACTTCGTTTCCCGCACCCTGAGTTCCTGATCTTCTTTCCCACACCCCGAGTTCATGACCCTCTCTCCCCCACCCAGCGTTCCTGACCTTCTTTCCCCCACACCGAGCTCCTGACGCTCTTTCCCCCACCCAGAGTTCCTTATCTTCTTTCCCCCCACCCCGAGTTCCTGACCTTCTTTCTCCCACCGCGAGTTTCTGACCTTCTTTCCCCCACCCCGAGTACACGACCTTCTTTCCCACCACCACGAGGTCCTGACCTTCTCTCGCCCACCCCGAGTTCCTGACCTTCTTTCCCCCACCCCGAGTTCCTGAACTTCTTTCCCACACCCCGAGTTCATGACCTTCTTTCCACCACCCCGAGTTCCTGACCCTCTTTCCCCCACCCGGAGTTCCTGACCTTATTTCCCCCACCCCCAGTTCCTGACCTTCTTTCCCCCACCCCGAATTCCTGACCCTCTTTCCCCCACCCCGAGTTCCTGACCTTCTTTCCCACACCCCGAATTCCTGACCCTCTTTCCCTCCACCCCGAGTTCCTCACCCTCTTTCTCCCACCACGAGTTCCTGACCTTCTTTCACCCACCCGGAGTACCCGACCTTCTTTCCCACCACCACGAGTTCCTGACCTTCTCTCCCCCAACCCGAGTTCCAGACCTTCTCCCCCCCACCCCGAGTTCCTGACCTTCTCTCCCCCACCCCGAGTTCCTGGCCTTCTTTCCCCCACCCCGAATTCCTGACCTTCTTTCTCCCACCACGAGTTCCTGACCTTCTTTCCCCCACCCCGAGTTCCTGACCTTCTTTCCCCCTCCCCGAGATCCTAACCTTCATTCCCCCACCCCGAGATCCTGAACTTCGTTCCCCTCACCCCGAGTTCCTGACCTTCTTTCCCACACCCCGAGTTCCTGACCTTCTTTCCCCCCACCCCGAGTTCCTGACCTTCTTTCCCCCCACCCCGAGTTCCTGACCCTCTTTCCCCCACCCCGAGTTCCTGACCTTCATTCTCCCAACCCCGAGTTCCTGACCTTCTTTCCCCAACCCCGTGTTCCTGACCCTCTTTCCCCCCACCCCGAGTTCCTGACCTTCTTTCCACCACCCCGAGTTCCTGACCTTCCTTCCCCCCACCCCGAGTTCCTGACCTTCTTTCCACCACACCGAGTTCCTGGCCTTCTTTCCCCCCACCCCGAGTTCCTGACCGTCTTTCCCCCCACAATGAGTTCCTGACCTTCTTCCCCCCACACCGAGTAACTGACCATCTCTCCCCCACCCGGAGTTCCTGACCTTCTTTCCCCCACTCGGATTTCCTGACCTTCTCTCCCCCCACCCCGAGTTCCTGACCTTCTTTCCCCCCACCCCGTGTTACTGACCTTCTTTCCCCAGCTCGAAATCCTGAACTTCGTTACCCCCACCACGAGTTCCTGACCTTCTTTCCCCCCACCCCGAGTTCCTGACCTTCTTTTCGCCACCCCCGATTTCCTGACCTTCTTTCCCCCCACCCCGAGTTCCTGACCTTCTTTCTCCCACCACGAGTTCCTGACCTTCTTTCCCCCACCACGAGTTCCTGACCTTCTTTCCACCACCCCGAGTTCCTGACCTTCTTTCCCCCCACCCCGATTTCCTGACCTTCTTTCTCCCACCCCGAGATCCTGAACGTCATTCCCCCCGACACCGAGTTCCTGACCGTCTTTCCCCCCACAACGAGTTCCTGACCTTCTTTCCCCCCACCCCGAGTTCCTGACATTCTCTCCCCACACCCCGAATTCCTGACCATCTTTCCCCCCACTCCGAGTTCCTGACCTTCATTCCCCCACCCCGAGTACCCGACCTTCTTTCCCACCACCCCGAGTTCCTGACCTTCTTTTCCCCCACCCCGAGTTCCTGACCTTCATTCCCCCACCCCGAGTACCCGACCTTCATTCCCCCCACCCCGAGTTCCTGACCTTTATTCCCCCACCCCGAGATCCTGAACTTCGTTCCCCCGACCCCGAGTTCCTGACTGTCTTGCCCCCCACCCCGAGTTGCTGACCTTCATTCCCCCCACCCCGAATCCTTACCTTCTTTCCCCCTACCGCGAGTTCCTGACCTTCATTCCCCCACCCCGATTTCCTGACCTTCTTTCCCCCCACCCCGAGTTACTGACCTTCTTTCCCACACCCGGAGATCCTGACCTTCTTTCACCCCACCCCGAGTTCCTGACCTTCTTTCCCCCCACCCCGTGTTACTGACCTTCTTTCCCCCACACCGTGTTCCTGAGCCTCTTTCCCCCACCCCGAGTTCCTGACCTTCTTTCCAGCACCCAGTGTTCCTGACCTTCTCTCCCCCACCGCAGGATCCTGAACTTCATTCCCCGCACACCGATTTCTTGATCTTCTTTCCCACACCCCGAGTTCCTGACCCTCTTTCCCCCATCCAGAGTTCCTGACCTTCATTCACCCACCCCGAGCTCCTGACCCTCTTTCCCCCACCCAGAGTTCCTGATCTTCTTTCCCCCCACCCCGAGTTCCTGACCTTCTTTCTCCCACCACGAGTTCCTGACCTTCTTTCCCCCACCCCGAGTACCCGACCTTCTTTCCCACCAGCACGGGTTCCTGACCTTCTCTCGCCCACCCCGAGTTCCTGACCTTCTTTCCCCCACCCCGAGTTCCTGACCTTCTTGCCCACAACCCGAGTTCATGACCCTATTTCCCCCACACCGAGTTCCTGACCTTCTTTCCCCCACCCCGAGTTCCTGACCTTCTTTCCCACACCCCGAGTTGCTGACCCTCTTTCCCCCACCCGGAGTTCCTGACCTTATTTTCCCCACTCCGAGTTCCTGACCTTCTTTCCCCCACCCCGAATTCCTGACCCTCTTTCCCCCACCCCGAGTTCCTGACCTTCTTTCCCACACCCCGAGTTCCTCACCCTCTTTCCCCCAACCCGAGTTCCTGACCTTCTTTCCCCCCACCCCGAGTTCCTGACCTTCTTTCCCCCACCCGAGTCCTGACCTTCTTTCTCCCAGCACGAGTTCCTGACCTTCTTTCACCCACCCCGAGTTCCCGACCTTCTTTCCCACCACCACGAGCTCCTGACCTTCTCTCCCCCACCCCGAGTTCCAGACCTTCTACCCCCCACCCCGAGTTCCTGACCTTCTCTCCCCCACCCCGAGTTCCTGACCTTCTTTCACCCACCCCGAGTTCCTGACCTTCTTTCTACCACCACGAGTTCCTGACCTTCTTTCCCCCACCCCGAGTTCCTGACCTTCTTTCCCCCTCCCCGAGATCCTAACCTTCATTCCCCCACACCGAGATACTGAACTTCGTTCCCCTCACCCCGAGTTCCTGATCGTCTATCCCCCCACCCCGAGTTCCTGACCTTCTTTCCCACACCCCGAGTTCATGACCTTCTTTCCCCCCACCCCAAGTTCCTGACCTTCTTTCCCCCCACCCCGAGTTTCTGACCTTCTTTCACCTACCCCGTGTTCCTCACCCACTTTCCCCCCACCCCGAGTTCCTGACCTTCTTTCCCCAACCCCGAGTTCCTGACCTTCTTTCCCCCCACCCCGAGATCCTGAACTTCGTTCCCCCCACCTCGAGTTTCTCACCTTCTTTCCCACACCCCGAGTTCCTGACCCTCTATCCCCACCCTGAGTTCCTGACCTTCTTTCCCCCACCCCGAGTTCCTGACCTTCTTTCCCCCACCCAGAGTTCCAGACCTTCTTTCCCCCACCCAGAGTTCCTGACCTTCCTTCCCCACCCAGAGTTCCTGAACTTCCTTCCCCCCCCACCCCGAGTTCCTGAACTTCTTTCCCCCAACCCCGAGTTCCTGAACATCTTTCCCCCCACCCCGAGTTCCTGACCTTCTTTCCCTCCACCCCGAGTTCCTGAACTTCTTTCCCCCACCCCGAGTTCCTGACCTTCTTTCCCCCACCTCGAGTTCCTGACCTTCCTGCCCCCCACCCAGTGTTCCTGACCTTCTATCCCCCACCGCGAGACCCTGAACTTCGTTCCCCGCACCCCGAGTTCCTGATCTTCTTTCCCACACCCCGAGTTCCTGACCCTCTTTCACCCACCCAGAGTTCCTGACCTTCCTTCCCCCCACCCCGAGTTCCTGACCTTCTCTCCCCCACCCCGAGTTCCAGACCTTCTACCCCCCACCCCGAGTTCCTGACCTTCTCTCCCCCACCCCGAGTTCCTGACCTTCTTTCACCCACCCCGAGTTCCTGACCTTCTTTCTACCACCACGAGTTCCTGACCTTCTTTCCCCCACCCCGAGTTCCTGACCTTCTTTCCCCCTCCCCGAGATCCTAACCTTCATTCCCCCACACCGAGATACTGAACTTCGTTCCCCTCACCCCGAGTTCCTGATCGTCTATCCCCCCACCCCGAGTTCCTGACCTTCTTTCCCACACCCCGAGTTCATGACCTTCTTTCCCCCCACCCCAAGTTCCTGACCTTCTTTCCCCCCACCCCGAGTTTCTGACCTTCTTTCACCTACCCCGTGTTCCTCACCCACTTTCCCCCCACCCCGAGTTCCTGACCTTCTTTCCCCCACCCCGAGTTCCTGACCTTCTTTCCCCCCACCCCGAGATCCTGAACTTCGTTCCCCCCACCTCGAGTTTCTCACCTTCTTTCCCACACCCCGAGTTCCTGACCCTCTATCCCCACCCTGAGTTCCTGACCTTCTTTCCCCCACCCCGAGTTCCTGACCTTCTTTCCCCCACCCAGAGTTCCAGACCTTCTTTCCCCCACCCAGAGTTCCTGACCTTCCTTCCCCACCCAGAGTTCCTGAACTTCCTTCCCCCCCCACCCCGAGTTCCTGAACTTCTTTCCCCCAACCCCGAGTTCCTGAACATCTTTCCCCCCACCCCGAGTTCCTGACCTTCTTTCCCTCCACCCCGAGTTCCTGAACTTCTTTCCCCCACCCCGAGTTCCTGACCTTCTTTCCCCCACCTCGAGTTCCTGACCTTCCTGCCCCCCACCCAGTGTTCCTGACCTTCTATCCCCCACCGCGAGACCCTGAACTTCGTTCCCCGCACACCGAGTTCCTGATCTTCTTTCCCACACCCCGAGTTCCTGACCCTCTTTCACCCACCCAGAGTTCCTGACCTTCCTTCCCCCCACCCCGAGTTCCTGACCTTCTTTCCCCCCACCCCGAGATCCTGAACTTCGTTCCCCCCACCTCGAGTTTCTCACCTTCTTTCCCCCACCCCGAGTACCCGACCATCTTTCCCCCCACCACGAGTTCCTGACATTCACTCCCCCACCCCGAGTTCCTGAACTAATTTCCCACACCCCGAGTTCCTGACCCTCTTTCCCCCACCCTGAGTTCCTGACCTTCTTTCCCCCACCCCGAGTTCCTGACATTCTTTCCCCCACCGAGAGTTCCTGACCTTCTTTCCCCCACCCAGAGTTCCTGACCTTCTTTCCCCCACCCAGAGTTCCTGACATTCTTTCCCCCCCACCCCGAGTTCCTGAACTTCTTTCCCCCAACCCCGAGTTCCTGAACATCTTTCCCCCCACCCCGAGTTCCTGACCTTCTTTCCCTCCACCCCGAGTTCCTGAACTTCTTTCCCCCACCCCGAGTTCCTGACCTTCTTTCCCCCACCCCGAGTTCCTGACCTTCCTTCCCCGCACCCAGTGTTCCTGACCTTCTATCCCCCACCGCGAGATCCTGAACTTCGTTCCCCGCACCCCGAGTTCCTGATCGTCTTTCCCACACCCCGAGTTCATGACCCTCTTTCCCCCACCCAGAGTTCCTGACCTTCTTTCCCCCACCCCGAGCTCATGACCCGTTTTCCCCCACCCAGAGTTCCTGATCTTCTTTCCCCCCACCCCGAGTTCCTGACCTTCTTTCTCCCACCACGAGTTTCTGACCTTCTTTCCCCCACCCCGAGTACACGACCTTCTTTCCCACCACCAAAAGTTCCTGACCTTCTCTCGCCCACCCCGAGTTCCTGACCTTCTTTCCCCCACCCCGAGTTCCTGA
Organism: Somniosus microcephalus; assembly: GCF_052327205.1. Classification (NCBI taxonomy): domain Eukaryota; kingdom Metazoa; phylum Chordata; class Chondrichthyes; order Squaliformes; family Somniosidae; genus Somniosus; species Somniosus microcephalus. Next base: position 17,595,645 of record NW_028225186.1, on the reverse strand, counting down.
CCTTCTTTCCCACACCCCGAGTTCATGACCTTCTTTCCACCACCCCGAGTTCCTGACCCTCTTTCCCCCACCCCGAGTTCCTGACCTTCTTTCCCCCACCCCGAGTTCCTGACCTTTTTTCCCCCACCCCGAGTTCCTGACCTTCTTTCCCACACCCCGAGTTCCTGACCCTCTTTCCCCCACCCGGAGTTCCTGACCTTATTTCCCCCACCCCCAGTTCCTGACCTTCTTTCCCCCACCCCGAATTCCTGACCCTCTTTCCCCCACCCCGATTCCTGACCTTCTTTCTCCAAACACGAGTTCCTGACCTTCTTTCACCCACCCCGATTACCCGACCTTCTTTCCCACAGCCCGAGTTCCTCACCCTCTTTCCCCCACCTCGAGTTCCTGACCTTCTTTCCCCCCACCCCGAGTTCCTGACCTTCTTTCCCCCCACCCCGAGTCCTGACCTTCTTTCTCCAACCACGAGTTCCTGACCTTCTTTCACCCACCACGATTACCCGACCTTCTTTCCCACCACCACGAGTTCCTGACCTTCTCTCCCCCACCCCGAGTTCCAGACCTTCTCCCGCTCACCCCGAGTTCTTGACCTTCTCTCCCCCACCCCGAGTTCCTGGCCTTCTTTCCCCCACCCCGAATTCCTGACCTTCTTTCTCCCACCACGAGTTCCTGACCTTCTTTCCCCCACCCCGAGTTCCTGACCTTCTTTCCCCCTCCCCGAGATCCTAACCTTCATTCCCCCACCCCGAGATCCTGAACTTCGTTCCCCTCACCCCGAGTTCCTGACCTTCTTTCCCACACCCCGAGTTCCTGACCTTCTTTCCCCCCACCCCGAGTTCCTGACTTTCTTTCCCCCCACCCCGAGTTCCTGACCCTCTTTCCCCCAGCCCGAGTTCCTGACCTTCATTCTCCCAACCCCGAGTTCCTGACCTTCTTTCCCCAACCCCGTGTTCCTGAGCCTCTTTCCCCCCACCCCGAGTTCCTGACCTTCTTTCCACCACCCCGAGTTCCTGACCTTCCTTCCCCCCACCCCGAGTTCCTGACCTTCTTTCCACCACACCGAGTTCCTGGCTTTCTTTCCCCCCACCCCGAGTTCCTGACCGTCTTTCCCCCCACAATGAGTTCCTGACCTTCTTTCCCCCCACCCCGAGTTCCTGACCTTCTCTCCACACACCCCGAGTTCCTGACCGTCTTTTACCCCAGCCCGAGTTCCTGACCTTCATTCCCCCACCCCGAGTTCCTGACCTTCTCTCCACACACCCCGAGTTCCTGACCGTCTTTTACCCCACCCCGAGTACCTAACCTTCTTTCCGACCACCACGAGTTCCTGACTTTCTTTCCCCCACCCCCAGTTCCTGATCTTCTTTACCCCACCCCGAGATCCTGAACTTCATTCCCCCGACCCCGAGTTCCTGACTGTCTTTCCCCCCACCCCGAGTTGCTGACCTTCATTCCCCCCACACCGAGTTCCTGACCTTCTTTCCCCCCACCACGAGTTACTGACCTTCTTTCCCCCACCTCGAGTTCCTGACCTTCTTTCCCCCACACCGAGTAACTGACCATCTCTCCCCCACCCGGAGTTCCTGACCTTCTTTCCCCCACCCGGATTTCCTGATCTTCTCTCCCCCCACCCCGAGTTCCTGACCTTCTTCCCCCCACCCCGAGTTCCTGACCTTCTTTCCGCCACCCCGAGTTCCTGACCTTCTTTCCCCCCACCCCGATTTCCTGACCTTCTTTCTCCCACCACGAGTTCCTGATCTTCTTTCCCCCCACCCCGAGATCCTGAACGTCATTCCTCCGACCCCGAGTTCTTGACCGTCTTTCCCCCCACAACGAGTTCCTGACCTTCTTTCCCCCCACCCCGAGTTCCTGACATTCTCTCCCCACACCCCGAGTTCCTGACCATCTTTCCCCCCACTCCGAGTTCCTGACCTTCATTCCCCCACCCCGAGTACCCGACCTTCTTTCCCACCACTCCGAGTTCCTGACCTTCTTTACCCCCACCCCGAGTTCCTGACCTTCATTCCCCCACCCCGAGTACCCGACCTTCATTCCCCCCACCCCGAGTTCCTGACCTTTATTCCCCCCACCCCGAGATCCTGAACTTCGTTCCCCCGACCCCGAGTTCCTGACTGTCTTTCCACCCACCCCGAGTTGCTGACCTTCATTCCCCCCACCCCGAGTTCCTGACCTTCTTTCCCCCTACCGCGAGTTCCTGACCTTCTTTACCCCACCCCGATTTCCTGACCTTCTTTCCCCCCACCCCGAGTTTCTGACCTTCTTTCCCACACCCGGAGATCCTGACCTCCTTTCACTCCACCCCGAGTTCCTGACCTTCTTTCCCCCACACCGTGTTCCTGAGCCTCTTTCCCCCACCCCGAGTTCCTGACCTTCTTTCCACCACCCAGTGTTCCTGACCTTCTATCCCCCACCGCGAGATCCTGAACTTCATTCCCCGCACCCCGATTTCTTGATCTTCTTTCCCACACCCCGAGTTCCTGACCCTCTTTCCCCCATCCAGAGTTCCTGACCTTCATTCACCCACCCCGAGCTCCTGACCCTCTTTCCCCCACCCAGAGTTCCTGATCTTCTTTCCCCCCACCCCGAGTTCCTGACCTTCTTTCTCCCACCACGAGTTCCTGACCTTCTTTTCCCCACCCCGAGTACCCGACCTTCTTTCCCACCAGCACGAGTTCCTGACCTTCTCTCGCCCACCCCGAGTTCCTGACCTTCTTTCCCCCACCCCGAGTTCCTGACCTTCTTGCCCACAACCCGAGTTCATGACCCTCTTTCCCCCACCCCGAGTTCCTGACCTTCTTTCCCCCACCCCGAGTTCCTGACCTTCTTTCCCCCACCCCGAGTTCCTGATCTTCTTTCCCCCCACCCCGAGTTCCTGACCTTCTTTGTCCCACCACGATTTCCTGACCTTCTTTCCCCCACCCCGAGTACCCGACCTTCTTTCCCACCAGCACTAGTTCCTGACCTTCTCTCGCCCACCCCGAATTCCTGACCTTCTTTCCCCCACCCCGAGATCCTGACCTTCTTGCCCACAACCCGAGTTCATGACCCTCTTTCCCCCACCCCGAGTTCCTGACCTTCTTTCCCCCACCCCGAGTTCCTGACCTTCTTTCCCCCATCCCGAGTTCCTGACCTTCTATCCCACACCCCGAGTTCCTGACCCTCTTTCCCCCACCCGGAGTTCCTGACCTTATTTCGCCCACTCCGAGTTCCTGACCTTCTTTCCCCCACCCCGAATTCCTGACCCTCTTTCCCCCACCCCGAGTTCCTGACCTTCTTTCCCCCACCCCGAATTCCTGACCCTCTTTCCCCCAACCCGAGTTCCTGACCTTCTTTCCCCCCACCCCGAGTTCCTGACCTTCTTTCCCCCAACCCGAGTCCTGACCTTCTTTCCCCCATCCCGAGTTCCTGACCTTCTTTCCCACACCCCGAGTTGCTGACCCTCTTTCCCCCACCCGGAGTTCCTGACCTTATTTTCCCCACTCCGAGTTCCTGACCTTCTTTCCACCACCCCGAATTCCTGACCCTCTTTCCCCCACCCCGAGTTCCTGACCTTCTTTCCCACACCCCGAGTTCCTCACCCTCTTTCCCCCAACCCGAGTTCCTGACCTTCTTTCCCCCACCCCGAGTCCTGACCTTCTTTCTCCCACCACGAGTTCCTGACCTTCTTTCACCCACCCCGAGTACCCGACCTTCTTTCCCACCACCACGAGCTCCTGACCTTCTCTCCCCCACCCCGAGTTCCTGACCTTCTCTCCCCCACCCCGAGTTCCTGACCTTCTTTCACCCACTGCGAGTTCCTGACCTTCTTTCTACCACCACGAGTTCCTGACCTTCTTTCCCCCACCCCGAGTTCCTGACCTTCTTGCCCACAACCCGAGATCATGACCCTCTTTCTCCCACCCCGAGTTCCTGACCTTCTTTCCCCCACCCCGAGTTCCTGACCTTCTTTCCCCCACCCCGAGTTCCTGATCTTCTTTCCCCCCACCCCGAGTTCCTGACCTTCTTTGTCCCACCACGAGTTCCTGACCTTCTTTCCCCCACCCCGAGTTCCTGACCTTCTTTCCCACCAGCACGAGTTCCTGACCTTCTCTCGCCCACCCCGAGTTCCTGACCTTCTTTCCCCCACCCCGAGTTCCTGACCTTCTTTCCCCCACACCGAGTAACTGACCATCTCTCCCCCACCCGGATTTCCTGACCTTCTCTCCCCCCACCCCGAGTTCCTGACCTTCTTTCCCCCCACCCCGAGTTCCTGACCTTCTTTTCCCCAGCCCGAAATCCTGAACTTCGTTACCCCCACCACGAGTTCCTGACCTTCTTTCCCCCCACCCCGAGTTCCTGACCTTCTTTTCGCCACCCCGATTTCCTGACCTTCTTTCCCCCCACCCCGAGTTCCTGACCTTCTTTCTCCCACCACGAGTTCCTGACCTTCTTTCCCCTCACCCCGAGTTCCTGACCTTCTTTCCGCCACCCCGAGTTCCTGACCTTCTTTCCCCCCACCCCGATTTCCTGACCTTCTTTCTCCCACCACGAGTTCCTGACTTTCTTTCCCCCACCCCGAGTTCCTGACCTTCTTTCCCCCCACCCCGAGATCCTGAACGTCATTCCTCCGACCCCGAGTTCCTGACCGTCTTTCCCCCCACAACGAGTTCCTGACATTCTCTCCCCACACCCCGAGTTCCTGACCATCTTTCCTCCCACTCCGAGTTCCTGACCTTCATTCCCCCACCCCGAGTCCCCGACCTTCTTTCCCACCACCCCGTGTTCCTGACCTTCTTCTCCGCCACCCCGAGTTCTTGACCTTCATTCCCCCACCCCGAGTACCCGACCTTCTTTCCCCCCACCCCGAGTTCCTGACCTTTATTCCCCCACACCGAGATCCGGAACTTCGTTCCCCCGACCCCGAGTTCCTGACTGTCTTTCCCCCCACCCCGAGTTGCTGACCTTCATTCCCCCCCACCCCGAGTTCCTGACCTTCTTTCCCCCTACCGCGAGTTCCTGACCTTCTTTCCCCCACCCCGATTTCCTGACCTTCTTTCCCCCCACCCCGAGTTACTGACCTTCTTTCCCACACCCGGAGATCCTGACCTTTTTTCACCCCACCCCGAGTTACTGACCTTCTTTCCCCCCACCCCGTGTTACTGACCTTCTTTCCCCCACACCGTGTTCCTGAGCCTCTTTCCCCCACCCCGAGTTCCTGACCTTCTTTCCACCACCCAGTGTTCCTGACCTTCTCTCCCCCACCGCGAGATCCTGAACTTCATTCCCCGCACCCCGATTTCTTGATCTTCTTTCCCACACCCCGAGTTCCTGACCCTCTTTCCACCATCCAGAGTTCCTGACCTTCATTCACCCACCCCGAGCTCCTGACCCTCTTTCCCCCACCCAGAGTTCCTGATCTTCTTTCCCCCCACCCCGAGTTCCTGACCTTCTTTCCCCCACCCCGAGTACCCGACCTTCTTTCCCACCAGCACGAGTTCCTGACCTTCTCTCGCCCACCCCGAGTTCCTGACCTTCTTTCCCCCACCCCGAGTTCCTGACCTTCTTGCCCACAACCCGAGTTCATGACCCTCTTTCCCCCACCCCGAGTTCCTGACCTTCTTTCCCCCACCCCGAGTTCCTGACCTTCTTTCCCCCACCCCGATTTCCTGACCTTCTTTCCCCCCACCCCGAGTTACTGACCTTCTTTCCCACACCCGGAGATCCTGACCTTCTTTCACCCCACCCCGAGTTCCTGACCTTCTTTCCCCCCACCCCGTGTTACTGACCTTCTTTCCCCCACACCGTGTTCCTGACCCTCTTTCCCCCACCCAGAGTTCCTGATCTTCTTTCCCCCCACCCCGAGTTCCTGACCTTCTTTCTCCCACCACGAGTTCCTGACCTTCTTTCCCCACCCCGAGTAGCCGACCTTCTTTCCCACCAGCACGAGTTCCTGACCTTCTCTCGCCCACCCCGAGTTCCTGACCTTCTTTCCCCCACCCCGAGTTCCTGACCTTCTTGCCCACAACCCGAGTTCATGACCCTCTTTCCCCCACCCCGAGTTCCTGACCTTCTTTCCCCCCACCCCGTGTTACTGACCTTCTTTCCCCCACACCGTGTTCCTGACTTTCTTTCCCCCACACCGTGTTCCTGAGCCTCTTTCCCCCACCCCGAGCTCCTGACCTTCTTTCCACCACCCAGTGTTCCTGACCTTCTATCCCCCACCCCGAGTTCCTGACCTTCTTTCCCCCCACCCCGTGTTACTGACCTTCTTTCCCCCACACCGTGTTCCTGACCTTCTTTCCCCCACACCGTGTTCCTGAGCCTCTTTCCCCCACCCCGAGTTCCTGACCTTCTTTCCCCCACCCCGAGTTCCTGACCTTCTTGCCCACAACCCGAGTTCATGACCCTCTTTCCCCCACCCCGAGTTCCTGACCTTCTTTCCCCCACCCCGAGTTCCTGACCTTCTTTCCCCCACCCCGAGTTCCTGACCTACTTTCCCACACCCCGAGATCCTGACCCTCTTTCCCCCACCCGGAGTTCCTGACCTTATTTCCCCCACTCCGAGTTCCTGACCTTCTCTCGCCCACCCCGAGTTCCTGACCTTCTTTCCCCCACCCCGAGTTCCTGACCTTCTTGCCCACAACCCGAGTTCATGACCCTCTTTCCCCCACCCCGAGTTCCTGACCTTCTTTCCCCCACCCCGAGTTCCTGACCTTCTTTCCCCCACCCCGAGTTCCTGACCTTCTTTGTCCCACCACGATTTCCTGACCTTCTTTCCCCCACCCCGAGTACCCGACCTTCTTTCCCACCAGCACTAGTTCCTGACCTTCTCTCGCCCACCCCGAATTCCTGACCTTCTTTCCCCCACCCCGAGTTCCTGACCTTCTTTCCCCCATCCCGAGTTCCTGACCTTCTTTCCCCCATCCCGAGTTCCTGACCTTCTTTCCCACACCCCGAGTTCCTGACCCTCTTTCCCCCACCCGGAGTTCCTGACCTTATTTCGCCCACTCCGAGTTCCTGACCTTCTTTCCTCCACCCCGAATTCCTGACCCTCTTTCCCCCACCCCGAGTTCCTGACCTTCTTTCCCCCACCCCGAATTCCTGACCCTCTTTCCCCCAACCCGAGTTCCTGACCTTCTTTCCCCCCACCCCGAGTTCCTGACCTTCTTTCCCCCAACCCGAGTCCTGACCTTCTTTCCCCCATCCCGAGTTCCTGACCTTCTTTCCCCCAACCCGAGTCCTGACCTTCTTTCCCCCATCCCGAGTTCCTGACCCTCTTTCCCCCACCCGGAGTTCCTGACCTTATTTTCCCCACTCCGAGTTCCTGACCTTCTTTCCACCACCCCGAATTCCTGACCCTCTTTCCCCCACCCCGAGTTCCTGACCTTCTTTCCCACACCCCGAGTTCCTCACCCTCTTTCCCCCAACCCGAGTTCCTGACCTTCTTTCCCCCACCCCGAGTCCTGACCTTCTTTCTCCCACCACGAGTTCCTGACCTTCTTTCACCCACACCGAGTACCCGACCTTCTTTCCCACCACCACGAGCTCCTGACCTTTTCTCCCCCACCCCGAGTTCCACACCTTCTACCCCCCACCCCGAGTTCCTGACCTTCTCTCCCCCACCCCGAGTTCCTGACCTTCTTTCACCCACTGCGAGTTCCTGACCTTCTTTCTACCACCACGAGTTCCTGACCTTCTTTCCCCCACCCCGAGTTCCTGACCTTCTTGCCCACAACCCGAGATCATGACCCTCTTTCTCCCACCCCGAGTTCCTGACCTTCTTTCCCCCACCCCGAGTTCCTGACCTTCTTTCCCCCACCCCGAGTTCCTGATCTTCTTTCCCCCCACCCCGAGTTCCTGACCTTCTTTGTCCCACCCCGAGTTCCTGACCTTCTTTCCCCCACCCCGAGTACCCGACCTTCTTTCCCACCAGCACGAGTTCCTGACCTTCTCTCGCCCACCCCGAGTTCCTGACCTTCTTTCCCCCACCCCGAGTTCCTGACCTTCTTTCCCCCACACCGAGTAACTGACCATCTCTCCCCCACCCGGATTTCCTGACCTTCTCTCCCCCCACCCCGAGTTCCTGACCTTCTTTCCCCCCACCCCGAGTTCCTGACCTTCTTTTCCCCAGCCCGAAATCCTGAACTTCGTTACCCCCACCACGAGTTCCTGACCTTCTTTCCCCCCACCCCGAGTTCCTGACCTTCTTTTCGCCACCCCGATTTCCTGACCTTCTTTCCCCCCACCCCGAGTTCCTGACCTTCTTTCTCCCACCACGAGTTCCTGACCTTCTTTCCCCCACCCCGAGTTCCTGACCTTCTTTCCGCCACCCCGAGTTCCTGACCTTCTTTCCCCCCACCCCGATTTCCTGACCTTCTTTCTCCCACCACGAGTTCCTGACTTTCTTTCCCCCCACCCCGAGTTCCTGACCTTCTTTTCGCCACCCCGATTTCCTGACCTTCTTTCCCCCCACCCCGAGTTCCTGACCTTCTTTCTCCCACCACGAGTTCCTGACCTTCTTTCCCCCACCCCGAGTTCCTGACCTTCTTTCTCCCACCACGAGTTCCTGACCTTCTTTCCCCCACCCAGAGTTCCTGACCTTCTTTCCGCCACCCCGAGTTCCTGACCTTCTTTCCCCCCACCCCGAGTTCCTGACCTTCTTTCTCCCACCACGAGTTCCTGACCTTCTTTCCCCCACCCCGAGTTCCTGACCTTCTTTCCACCACCCCGAGTTCCTGACCTTCTTTCCTCCCACCCCGAGATCCTGAACGTCATTCCTCCGACCCCGAGTTCCTGACCGTCTTTCCCCCCACAACGAGTTCCTGACCTTCTTTCCCCCCACCCCGAGTTCCTGACATTCTCTCCCCACACCCCGAGTTCCTGACCATCTTTCCCCCCACTCCGAGTTCCTGACCTTCTTTCCCACCACCCCGAGTTCCTGACCTTCTTCTCCCCCACCCCGAGTTCTTGACCTTCATTCCCCCACCCCGAGTACCCGACCTTCTTTCCCCCCACCCCGAGTTCCTGACCTTTATTCCCCCACACCGAGATCCGGAACTTCGTTCCCCCGACCCCGAGTTCCTGACCTTCTTTCCCCCACCCCGAGTTGCTGACCTTCATTCCCCCCCACCCCGATTTCCTGACCTTCTTTCCCCCCACCCCGAGTTACTGACCTTCTTTCCCACACCCGGAGATCCTGACCTTTTTTCACCCCACCCCGAGTTCCTGACCTTCTTTCCCCCCACCCCGTGTTACTGAACTTCATTCCCCGCACCACGATTTCTTGATCTTCTTTCCCACACCCCGAGTTCCTGACCCTCTTTCCACCATCCAGAGTTCCTGACCTTCATTCACCCACCCCGAGCTCCTGACCCTCTTTCCCCCACCCAGAGTTCCTGATCTTCTTTCCCCCCACCCCGAGTTCCTGACCTTCTTTCTCCCACCACGAGTTCCTGACCTTCTTTCCCCCACCCCGAGTACCCGACCTTCTTTCCCACCAGCACGAGTTCCTGACCTTCTCTCGCCCACCCCGAGTTCCTGACCTTCTTTCCCCCACCCCGAGTTCCTGACCTTCTTGCCCACAACCCGAGTTCATGACCCTCTTTCCCCCACCCCGAGTTCCTGACCTTCTTTCCCCCACCCCGAGTTCCTGACCTTCTTTCCACCACCCCGATTTCCTGACCTTCTTTCCCCCCACCCCGAGTTACTGACCTTCTTTCCCACACCCGGAGATCCTGACCTTCTTTCACCCCACCCCGAGTTCCTGACCTTCTTTCCCCCCACCCCGTGTTACTGACCTTCTTTCCCCCACACCGTGTTCCTGAGCCTCTTTCCCACACCCCGAGTTCCTGACCTTCTTTCCACCACCCAGTGTTCCTGACCTTCTATCCCCCACCGCGAGATCCTGAACTTCATTCCCCGCACCCCGATTTCTTGATCTTCTTTCCCACACCCCGAGTTCCTGACCCTCTTTCCACCATCCAGAGTTCCTGACCTTCATTCACTCACCCCGAGCTCCTGACCCTCTTTCCCCCACCCAGAGTTCCTGATCTTCTTTCCCCCCACCCCGAGTTCCTGACCTTCTTTCTCCCACCACGAGTTCCTGACCTTCTTTCCCCACCCCGAGTAGCCGACCTTCTTTCCCACCAGCACGAGTTCCTGACCTTCTCTCGCCCACCCCGAGTTCCTGACCTTCTTTCCCCCACCCCGAGTTCCTGACCTTCTTGCCCACAACCCGAGTTCATGACCCTCTTTCCCCCACCCCGAGTTCCTGACCTTCTTTCCCACACCCCGTGTTACTGACCTTCTTTCCCCCACACCGTGTTCCTGACCTTCTTTCCCCCACACCGTGTTCCTGAGCCTCTTTCCCCCACCCCGAGCTCCTGACCTTCTTTCCACCACCCAGTGTTCCTGACCTTCTATCCCCCACCCCGAGTTCCTGACCTTCTTTCCCCCCACCCCGTGTTACTGACCTTCTTTCCCCCACACCGTGTTCCTGACCTTCTTTCCCCCACACCGTGTTCCTGAGCCTCTTTCCCCCACCCCGAGTTCCTGACCTTCTTTCCCCCACCCCGAGTTCCTGACCTTCTTGCCCACAACCCGAGTTCATGACCCTCTTTCCCCCACCCCGAGTTCCTGACCTTCTTTCCCCCACCCCGAGTTCCTGACCTTCTTTCCCCCACCCCGAGTTCCTGACCTACTTTCCCACACCCCGAGATCCTGACCCTCTTTCCCCCACCCGGAGTTCCTGACCTTATTTCCCCCACTCCGAGTTCCTGACCTTCTTTCTACCACCACGAGTTCCTGACCTTCTTTCCCCCACCCCGAGTTCCTGACCTTCTTTCCCCCACCCCGAGTTCCTGACCTTCTTTCCCCCACCCCGAGTTCCTAATCTTCTTTCCCCCCACCCCGAGTTCCTGACCTTCTTTCCCCCACCCCGAGTTCCTGACCTTCTTTCCCCCACCCCGAGTTCCTGATCTTCTTTCCCCCCACCCCGAGTTCATGACCCTCTTTCTCCCACCCCGAGTTCCTGACCTTCTTTCCCCCACCCCGAGTTCCTGACCTTCTTTCCCCCACCCCGAGTTCCTGATCTTCTTTCCCCCCACCCCGAGTTCCTGACCTTCTTTGTCCCACCACGAGTTCCTGACCTTCTTTCCCCCACCCCGAGTACCCGACCTTCTTTCCCACCAGCACGAGTTCCTGACCTTCTCTCGCCCACCCCGAGTTCCTGACCTTCTTTCCCCCACCCCGAGTTCCTGACCTTCTTTCCCCCACACCGAGTAACTGACCATCTCTCCCCCACCCGGAGTTCCTGACCTTCTTTCCCCCACCCGGATTTCCTGACCTTCTCTCCCGCCACCCCGAGTTCCTGACCTTCTTTCCCCCCACCCCGAGTTCCTGACCTTCTTTTCCCCAGCCCGAAATCCTGAACTTCGTTACCCCCACCACGAGTTCCTGACCTTCTTTCCCCCCACCCCGAGTTCCTGACCTTCTTTTCGCCACCCCGATTTCCTGACCTTCTTTCCCCCCACCCCGAGTTCCTGACCTTCTTTCCCCCACCCCGAGTTCCTGACCTTCTTTCCGCCACCCCGAGTTCCTGACCTTCTTTCCCCCCACCCCGATTTCCTGAACTTCTTTCTCCCACCACGAGTTCCTGACCTTCTTTCCCCCACCCCGAGTTCCTGACCTTCTTTCCCCCCACCCCGAGATCCTGAACGTCATTCCTCCGACCCCGAGTTCCTGACCGTCTTTCCCCCCACAACGAGTTCCTGACCTTCTTTCCCCCCAACCCGAGTTCCTGACATTCTCTCCCCACACCCCGAGTTCCTGACCATCTTTCCCCCCACTCCGAGTTCCTGACCTTCATTCCCCCACCCCGAGTACCCGACCTTCTTTCCCACCACCCCGAGTTCCTGACCTTCTTTTCCCCCACCCCGAGTTCCTGACCTTCATTCCCCCACCCCGAGTACCCGACCTTCATTCCCCCCACCCCGAGTTCCTGACCTTTATTCCCCCACCCCGAGATCCTGAACTTCGTTCCCCCGACCCCGAGTTCCTGACTGTCTTTCCCCCCACCCCGAGTTGCTGACCTTCATTCCCCCCACCCCGAGTTCCTGACCTTCTTTCCCCCTACCGCGAGTTCCTGACCTTCTTTCCCCCACCCCGATTACCTGACCTTCTTTCCCCCCACCCCGAGTTACTGACCTTCTTTCCCACACCCGGAGATCCTGACCTTCTTTCACCCCACCTCGAGTTCCTGACATTCTTTCCCCCCACCCCGTGTTACTGACCTTCTTTCCCCCACACCGTGTTCCTGAGCCTCTTTCCCCCACCCAGAGTTCCTGATCTTCTTTCCCCCCACCCCGAGTTCCTGACCCTCTTTCCACCATCCTGAGTTCCTGACCTTCATTCACCCACCCCGAGCTCCTGACCCTCTTTCCCCCACCCAGAGTTCCTGATCTTCTTTCCCCCCACCCCGAGTTCCTGACCTTCTTTCTCCCATCACGAGTTCCTGACCTTCTTTCCCCCACCCCGAGTACCCGACCTTCTTTCCCACCAGCACGAGTTCCTGACCTTCTCTCGCCCACCCCGAGTTCCTGACCTTCTTTCCCCCACCCCGAGTTCCTGACCTTCTTGCCCACAACCCGAGTTCATGACCCTCTTTCCCCCACCCCGAGTTCCTGACCTTCTTTCCCCCACCCCGAGTTCCTGACCTTCTTTCCCCCACCCCGAGTTCCTGACCTTCTTTCCCCCACCCCGATTTCCTGACCGTCTTTCCCCCCACCCCGAGTTACTGACCTTCTTTCCCACACCCGGAGATCCTGACCTTCTTTCACCCCACCTCGAGTTCCTGACCTTCTTTCCCCCCACCCCGTGTTACTGACCTTCTTTCCCCCACACCGTGTTACTGAGCCTCTTTCCCCCACCCAGAGTTCCTGATCTTCTTTCCCCCCACCCCGAGTTCCTGACCCTCTTTCCACCATCCTGAGTTCCTGACCTTCATTCACCCACCCCGAGCTCCTGACCCTCTTTCCCCCACCCAGAGTTCCTGATCTTCTTTCCCCCCACCCCGAGTTCCTGACCTTCTTTCTCCCATCACGAGTTCCTGACCTTCTTTCCCCCACCCCGAGTCCTGACCTTCTTTCCCCCATCCCGAGTTCCTGACCCTCTTTCCCCCACCCGGAGTTCCTGACCTTTTTTTCCCCACTCCGAGTTCCTGACCTTCTTTCCACCACCCCGAATTCCTGACCCTCTTTCCCCCACCCCGAGTTCCTGACCTTCTTTCCCACACCCCGAGTTCCTCACCCTCTTTCCCCCAACCCGAGTTCCTGACCTTCTTTCCCCCACCCCGAGTCCTGACCTTCTTTCTCCCACCACGAGTTCCTGACCTTCTTTCACCCACACCGAGTACGCGACCTTCTTTCCCACCACCACGAGCTCCTGACCTTTTCTCCCCCACCCCGAGTTCCACACCTTCTACCCCCCACCCCGAGTTCCTGACCTTCTCTCCCCCACCCCGAGTTCCTGACCTTCTTTCACCCACTGCGAGTTCCTGACCTTCTTTCTACCACCACGAGTTCCTGACCTTCTTTCCCCCACCCCGAGTTCCTGACCTTCTTGCCCACAACCCGAGATCATGACCCTCTTTCTCCCACCCCGAGTTCCTGACCTTCTTTCCCCCACCCCGAGTTCCTGACCTTCTTTCCCCCACCCCGAGTTCCTGATCTTCTTTCCCCCCACCCCGAGTTCCTGACCTTCTTTGTCCCACCCCGAGTTCCTGACCTTCTTTCCCCCACCCCGAGTACCCGACCTTCTTTCCCACCAGCACGAGTTCCTGACCTTCTCTCGCCCACCCCGAGTTCCTGACCTTCTTTCCCCCACCCCGAGTTCCTGACCTTCTTTCCCCCACACCGAGTAACTGACCATCTCTCCCCCACCCGGATTTCCTGACCTTCTCTCCCCCCACCCCGAGTTCCTGACCTTCTTTCCCCCCACCCCGAGTTCCTGACCTTCTTTTCCCCAGCCCGAAATCCTGAACTTCGTTACCCCCACCACGAGTTCCTGACCTTCTTTCCCCCCACCCCGAGTTCCTGACCTTCTTTTCGCCACCCCGATTTCCTGACCTTCTTTCCCCCCACCCCGAGTTCCTGACCTTCTTTCTCCCACCACGAGTTCCTGACCTTCTTTCCCCCACCCCGAGTTCCTGACCTTCTTTCCGCCACCCCGAGTTCCTGACCTTCTTTCCCCCCACCCCGATTTCCTGACCTTCTTTCTCCCACCACGAGTTCCTGACTTTCTTTCCCCCCACCCCGAGTTCCTGACCTTCTTTTCGCCACCCCGATTTCCTGACCTTCTTTCCCCCCACCCCGAGTTCCTGACCTTCTTTCTCCCACCACGAGTTCCTGACCTTCTTTCCCCCACCCCGAGTTCCTGACCTTCTTTCCGCCACCCCGAGTTCCTGACCTTCTTTCCCCCCACCCCGAGTTCCTGACCTTCTTTCTCCCACCACGAGTTCCTGACCTTCTTTCCCCCACCCCGAGTTCCTGACCTTCTTTCCACCACCCCGAGTTCCTGACCTTCTTTCCTCCCACCCCGAGATCCTGAACGTCATTCCTCCGACCCCGAGTTCCTGACCGTCTTTCCCCCCACAACGAGTTCCTGACCTTCTTTCCCCCCACCCCGAGTTCCTGACATTCTCTCCCCACACCCCGAGTTCCTGACCATCTTTCCCCCCACTCCGAGTTCCTGACCTTCTTTCCCACCACCCCGAGTTCCTGACCTTCTTCTCCCCCACCCCGAGTTCTTGACCTTCATTCCCCCACCCCGAGTACCCGACCTTCTTTCCCCCCACCCCGAGTTCCTGACCTTTATTCCCCCACACCGAGATCCGGAACTTCGTTCCCCCGACCCCGAGTTCCTGACCTTCTTTCCCCCACCCCGAGTTGCTGACCTTCATTCCCCCCCACCCCGATTTCCTGACCTTCTTTCCCCCCACCCCGAGTTACTGACCTTCTTTCCCACACCCGGAGATCCTGACCTTTTTTCACCCCACCCCGAGTTCCTGACCTTCTTTCCCCCCACCCCGTGTTACTGACCTTCTTTCCCCCACACCGTGTTCCTGAGCCTCTTTCCCCCACCCCGAGTTCCTGACCTTCTTTCCACCACCCAGTGTTCCTGACCTTCTCTCCCCCACCGCGAGATCCTGAACTTCATTCCCCGCACCCCGATTTCTTGATCTTCTTTCCCACACCCCGAGTTCCTGACCCTCTTTCCACCATCCAGAGTTCCTGACCTTCATTCACCCACCCCGAGCTCCTGACCCTCTTTCCCCCACCCAGAGTTCCTGATCTTCTTTCCCCCCACCCCGAGTTCCTGACCTTCTTTCTCCCACCACGAGTTCCTGACCTTCTTTCCCCCACCCCGAGTACCCGACCTTCTTTCCCACCAGCACGAGTTCCTGACCTTCTCTCGCCCACCCCGAGTTCCTGACCTTCTTTCCCCCACCCCGAGTTCCTGACCTTCTTGCCCACAACCCGAGTTCATGACCCTCTTTCCCCCACCCCGAGTTCCTGACCTTCTTTCCCCCACCCCGAGTTCCTGACCTTCTTTCCACCACCCCGATTTCCTGACCTTCTTTCCCCCCACCCCGAGTTACTGACCTTCTTTCCCACACCCGGAGATCCTGACCTTCTTTCACCCCACCCCGAGTTCCTGACCTTCTTTCCCCCCACCCCGTGTTACTGACCTTCTTTCCCCCACACCGTGTTCCTGAGCCTCTTTCCCACACCCCGAGTTCCTGACCTTCTTTCCACCACCCAGTGTTCCTGACCTTCTATCCCCCACCGCGAGATCCTGAACTTCATTCCCCGCACCCCGATTTCTTGATCTTCTTTCCCACACCCCGAGTTCCTGACCCTCTTTCCACCATCCAGAGTTCCTGACCTTCATTCACTCACCCCGAGCTCCTGACCCTCTTTCCCCCACCCAGAGTTCCTGATCTTCTTTCCCCCCACCCCGAGTTCCTGACCTTCTTTCTCCCACCACGAGTTCCTGACCTTCTTTCCCCACCCCGAGTAGCCGACCTTCTTTCCCACCAGCACGAGTTCCTGACCTTCTCTCGCCCACCCCGAGTTCCTGACCTTCTTTCCCCCACCCCGAGTTCCTGACCTTCTTGCCCACAACCCGAGTTCATGACCCTCTTTCCCCCACCCCGAGTTCCTGACCTTCTTTCCCACACCCCGTGTTACTGACCTTCTTTCCCCCACACCGTGTTCCTGACCTTCTTTCCCCCACACCGTGTTCCTGAGCCTCTTTCCCCCACCCCGAGCTCCTGACCTTCTTTCCACCACCCAGTGTTCCTGACCTTCTATCCCCCACCCCGAGTTCCTGACCTTCTTTCCCCCCACCCCGTGTTACTGACCTTCTTTCCCCCACACCGTGTTCCTGACCTTCTTTCCCCCACACCGTGTTCCTGAGCCTCTTTCCCCCACCCCGAGTTCCTGACCTTCTTTCCCCCACCCCGAGTTCCTGACCTTCTTGCCCACAACCCGAGTTCATGACCCTCTTTCCCCCACCCCGAGTTCCTGACCTTCTTTCCCCCACCCCGAGTTCCTGACCTTCTTTCCCCCACCCCGAGTTCCTGACCTACTTTCCCACACCCCGAGATCCTGACCCTCTTTCCCCCACCCGGAGTTCCTGACCTTATTTCCCCCACTCCGAGTTCCTGACCTTCTTTCTACCACCACGAGTTCCTGACCTTCTTTCCCCCACCCCGAGTTCCTGACCTTCTTTCCCCCACCCCGAGTTCCTGACCTTCTTTCCCCCACCCCGAGTTCCTGATCTTCTTTCCCCCCACCCCGAGTTCCTGACCTTCTTTCCCCCACCCCGAGTTCCTGACCTTCTTTCCCCCACCCCGAGTTCCTGATCTTCTTTCCCCCCACCCCGAGTTCATGACCCTCTTTCTCCCACCCCGAGTTCCTGACCTTCTTTCCCCCACCCCGAGTTCCTGACCTTCTTTCCCCCACCCCGAGTTCCTGATCTTCTTTCCCCCCACCCCGAGTTCCTGACCTTCTTTGTCCCACCACGAGTTCCTGACCTTCTTTCCCCCACCCCGAGTACCCGACCTTCTTTCCCACCAGCACGAGTTCCTGACCTTCTCTCGCCCACCCCGAGCTCCTGACCTTCTTTCCCCCACCCCCGAGTTCCTGACCTTCTTTCCCCCACACCGAGTAACTGACCATCTCTCCCCCACCCGGAGTTCCTGACCTTCTTTCCCCCACCCGGATTTCCTGACCTTCTCTCCCGCCACCCCGAGTTCCTGACCTTCTTTCCCCCCACCCCGAGTTCCTGACCTTCTTTTCCCCAGCCCGAAATCCTGAACTTCGTTACCCCCACCACGAGTTCCTGACCTTCTTTCCCCCCACCCCGAGTTCCTGACCTTCTTTTCGCCACCCCGATTTCCTGACCTTCTTTCCCCCCACCCCGAGTTCCTGACCTTCTTTCCCCCACCCCGAGTTCCTGACCTTCTTTCCGCCACCCCGAGTTCCTGACCTTCTTTCCCCCCACCCCGATTTCCTGACCTTCTTTCTCCCACCACGAGTTCCTGACCTTCTTTCCCCCACCCCGAGTTCCTGACCTTCTTTCCCCCCACCCCGAGATCCTGAACGTCATTCCTCCGACCCCGAGTTCCTGACCGTCTTTCCCCCCACAACGAGTTCCTGACCTTCTTTCCCCCCAACCCGAGTTCCTGACATTCTCTCCCCACACCCCGAGTTCCTGACCATCTTTCCCCCCACTCCGAGTTCCTGACCTTCATTCCCCCACCCCGAGTACCCGACCTTCTTTCCCACCACCCCGAGTTCCTGACCTTCTTTTCCCCCACCCCGAGTTCCTGACCTTCATTCCCCCCACCCCGAGTTCCTGACCTTTATTCCCCCACCCCGAGATCCTGAACTTCGTTCCCCCGACCCCGAGTTCCTGACTGTCTTTCCCCCCACCCCGAGTTGCTGACCTTCATTCCCCCCACCCCGAGTTCCTGACCTTCTTTCCCCCTACCGCGAGTT
>NW_028225186.1:17486051-17577083 GCF_052327205.1 Somniosus microcephalus | reverse complement strand
CTCCTCTCCTCCCACCCCCCCCCCCCCCGGCCTCTCCAACCCAAACACTCCTTCCCACCCCCCCCCCCCCACCGCCCCTCCGACCCAAACACTCCTCCACCCGCCCCTCCGACCCAAACACTCCTCCCCCACCCCCCCCGGCCTCTCCGACCCAAACACTCCTCCCCCCCCCCCGGCCTCTCCGACCCAAACACGCGCCCCCCCCCCCCCCCGGCCCCTCCAACCCAAACACTCTCCACCCCCCCCGGCCTCTCCGACCCAAACACTCCCTCTTCCCCCCCCCCCCGGCCCCTCCGACCCAAACACTCCTCCACCCCACCCCCCCCCCGCCCGGCCCCTCCGACCCAAACACTCCTCCCCCTCCCCCAGCCCCTCCGACCCAAACACTCGTCCCCCCCCCCGGCCCCTCCGACCCAAACACTCCCTCCGACCCAAACACACCCCTCCCCCCGGCCCCTCCGACCCAAACACTCCTCCCCCTCCCCCCAGCCCCTCCGACCCAAACACTCGTCCCCCCCCCCGGCCCCTCCGACCCAAACACACCCCTCCCCCGGCCCCTCCGACCCAAACACACCCCTCCCCCCGGCCCCTCGACCCAAACACACCCTCCCCCCCGGCCCCTCCGACCCAAACACACCCCTCCCCCCGGCCCCTCCGACCCAAACACACCCTCCCCCCGGCCCCTCCGACCCAAACACTCCCTCCCCTCCGACCAAACACTCCCCTCCCCTCCGACCAACACTCCCCCGGCCCCTCCGACCCAAACACTCCTTCCCCCCCCCGAGCCCCTCCGACCCAAACACTCCTTCCCTCCCCCGAGCCCCTCGACCCAAACACTCCTTCCCTCCCCCGAGCCCCTCCGACCCAAACACTCCTTCCCTCCCCGAGCCCCTCCGACCCAAACACTCCTTCCCTCCCCCCCGAGCCCCTCCGACCCAAACACTCCCCCGGCCCCTCCGACCCAAACACTCCCCTCCCCCCCCCCCGAGCCCCTCCGACCCAAACACTCCTTCCCTCCCCGAGCCCCTCCGACCCAAACACTCCTTCCCTCCCCCCCGGGGCCTGCCTGGGAGAGGCGGGCGCTGCTGAAAATGTCGGAGATTCTCGGTCACCCGCACCATAGCTGGCCGCCCACTCTCGCTCCGGCTCCATCCTCAGTCCCGCCGCCATTTTATCCCCTTCCTCAAACCGGAGCATCATCCGGGGACTGCGAGCAGCACCGAACATGCGCACTGCGGCCACACACGCTAATTAAAGTCCCTCACTGAGTCCGGCTCTTCTATTGGCTGCGGCTGGTGGATTGACAGCCGCCTCCACCAATCACTGCCCGGAACGCCTCGGGGTCCCGCCCACCGAGTGGTGAGGCCGAGGCCGGCTCCGAGGTCACGTCTCTCCTGATCTGACCCCGCCCCCCGAACCGCCGCGCACCCACCGCCGCGCGCGGTGACGTCATAGACCCGCCCCCTGCTGCTGCTAAGGGGCGGGGCCACAGTGAACAATGGTGATAAAGGGTCTAAAATCACCACAGACAATGCTGCAAAACTCAGCAGGCCAGGCAGGCCTCTCCATGGCCACAGTGAACAATGGTGTTAAAGGGTCTAAAATCACCACAGACAATGCAGCAAAACTCAGCAGGTCAGGCAGGCCTCTCCATGGCCACAGTGAACAATGGTGCTAAAGGGTCTAAAATCACCACAGACAATGCTGGTAAATTCAGCAGGCCAGGCAGGCCTCTCCATGGCCACAGTGAACAATGGTGTTAAAGGGTCTAAAATCACCACAGACAATGCAGCAAAACTCAGCAGGCCAGGCAGGCCTCTCCATGGCCACAGTGAACAATGGTGTTAAAGGGTCTAAAATCACCACAGACAATGCTGGGAAACACAGCAGGCCAGGCAGGCCTCTCCATGGCCACAGTGAACAATGGTGTTAAAGGGTCTAAAATCACCACAGACAATGCTGGGAAACTCAGCAGGCCAGGCAGGCCTCTCCATGGCCACAGTGAACAATGGTGCTAAAGGGTCTAAAATCACCACAGACAATGCTGGTAAATTCAGCAGGCCAGGCAGGCCTCTCCATGGCCACAGTGAACAATGGTGTTAAAGGGTCTAAAATCACCACAGACAATGCAGCAAAACTCAGCAGGCCAGGCAGGCCTCTCCATGGCCACAGTGAACAATGGTGTTAAAGGGTCTAAAATCACCACAGACAATGCTGGTAAATTCAGCAGGCCAGGCAGGCCTCTCCATGGCCACAGTGAACAATGGTGTTAAAGTGTCTAAACTCACCACAGACAAAGCTGCAAAACTCAGCAGGCCAGGCAGGCCTCTCCATGGCCAGAGTGAACAATGGTGTTAAAGGGTCTAAAATCACCACAGGCAATGCTGCAAAACTCAGCAGGCCAGGCAGGCCTCTCCATGGCCACAGTGAACAATGGTGCTAAAGGGTCTAAAATCACCACAGACAATGCTGGGAAACTCAGCAGGCCAGGCAGGCCTCTCCATGGCCACAGTGAACAATGGTGTTAAAGGGTCTAAAATCACCACAGACAATGCTGGGAAACTCAGCAGCTCAGGCAGGCCTCTCCATGGCCACAGTGAACAATGGTGTTAAAGGGTCTAAAATCACCACAGACAATGCTGCAAAACTCAGCAGGCCAGGCAGACCTCTCCATGGCCACAGTGAACAATGGTGTTAAAGGGTCTAAAATCACCACAGACAATGCTGGGAAACTCAGCAGGCCAGGCAGGCCTCTCCATGGCCACAGTGAACAATGGTGTTAAAGGGTCTAAAATCACCACAGACAATGCGGCAAAACTCAGCAGGCCAGGCAGGCCTCTCCATGGCCACAGTGAACAATGGTGTTAAAGGGTCTAAAATCACCACAGACAATGCTGCAAAACTCAGCAGGCCAGGCAGGCCTCTCCATGGCCACAGTGAACAATGGTGTTAAAGGGTCTAAAATCACCACAGACAATGCTGGGAAACTCAGCAGGCCAGGCAGGCCTCTCCATGGCCACAGTGAACAATGGTGTTAGAGTGTCTAAAATCACCACAGACAATGCTGGGAAACTCAGCAGGCCAGGCAGGCCTCTCCATGGCCACAGTGAACAATGGTGTTAAAGGGTCTAAAATCACCACAGACAATGCTGCAAAACTCAGCAGGCCAGGCAGGCCTCTCCATGGCCACAGTGAACAATGGTGTTAAGGGGTCTAAAATCACCACAGACAATGCTGGGAAACTCAGCAGGCCAGGCAGGCCTCTCCATGGCCACAGTGAACAATGGTGTTAAAGGGTCTAAAATCACCACAGACAATGCTGGGAAACTCACCAGGCCAGGCAGGCCTCTCCATGGCCACAGTGAACAATGGTGTTAAAGGATCTAAAATCACCAAAGACAATGCTGGGAAACTCAGCAGGCCAGGCAGGCCTCTCCATAGCCACAGTGAACAATGGTGTTAAAGGGTCAAAAATCACCACAGACAATGCTGCAAAGCTGAGCAGGCCAGGCATGCCTCTCCATGGCCACAGTGAACAATGGTGTTAAAGGGTCGAAAATCACCACAGACAATGCTGCAAAACTCAGCAGGCCAGGCAGGCCTCTCCATGGCCACAGTGAACAATGGTGTTAAAGGGTCTAAAATCACCACAGACAATGCTGCAAAACTCAGCAGGCCAGGCAGGCCTCTCCATGGCCACAGTGAACAATGGTGTTAAAGGGTCTAAAATCACCACAGACAATGCTGGGAAATTCAGCAGGCCAGGCAGGCCTCTCCATGGCCACAGTGAACAATGGTGTTAAAGGGTCTAAAATCACCACAGACAATGCTGCAAAACTCAGCAGGCCAGGCAGACCTTTCCATGGCCACAGTGAACAATGGTGTTAAAGGGTCTAAAATCACCACAGACAAAGCTGCAAAACTCAGCAGGCCAGGCAGGCCTCTCCATGGCCACAGTGAACAATGGTGTTAAAGGGTCTAAAATCACCACAGACAATGCAGCAAAACTCAGCAGGCCAGGCAGGCCTCTCCATGGCCACAGTGAACAATGGTGTTAAAGGGTCTAAAATCACCACAGACAATGCTGGTAAATTCAGCAGGCCAGGCAGGCCTCTCCATGGCCACAGTGAACAATGGTGTTAAAGTGTCTAAACTCACCACAGACAAAGCTGCAAAACTCAGCAGGCCAGGCAGGCCTCTCCATGGCCACAGTGAACAATGGTGTTAAAGGGTCTAAAATCACCACAGACAATGCTGGGAAACTCAGCAGGCCAGGCAGGCCTCTCCATGGCCACAGTGAACAATGGTGTTAAAGGGTCTAAAATCACCACAGACAATGCGGCAAAACTCAGCAGGCCAGGCAGGCCTCTCCATGGCCACAGTGAACAATGGTGTTAAAGGGTCTAAAATCACCACAGACAATGCTGCAAAACTCAGCAGGCCAGGCAGGCCTCTCCATGGCCACAGTGAACAATGGTGTTAAAGGGTCTAAAATCACCACAGACAATGCTGGGAAACTCAGCAGGCCAGGCAGGCCTCTCCATGGCCACAGTGAACAATGGTGTTAGAGTGTCTAAAATCACCACAGACAATGCTGGGAAACTCAGCAGGCCAGGCAGGCCTCTCCATGGCCACAGTGAACAATGGTGTTAAAGGGTCTAAAATCACCACAGACAATGCTGCAAAACTCAGCAGGCCAGGCAGGCCTCTCCATGGCCACAGTGAACAATGGTGTTAAGGGGTCTAAAATCACCACAGACAATGCTGGGAAACTCAGCAGGCCAGGCAGGCCTCTCCATGGCCACAGTGAACAATGGTGTTAAAGGGTCTAAAATCACCACAGACAATGCTGGGAAACTCACCAGGCCAGGCAGGCCTCTCCATGGCCACAGTGAACAATGGTGTTAAAGGATCTAAAATCACCAAAGACAATGCTGGGAAACTCAGCAGGCCAGGCAGGCCTCTCCATAGCCACAGTGAACAATGGTGTTAAAGGGTCAAAAATCACCACAGACAATGCTGCAAAGCTGAGCAGGCCAGGCATGCCTCTCCATGGCCACAGTGAACAATGGTGTTAAAGGGTCGAAAATCACCACAGACAATGCTGCAAAACTCAGCAGGCCAGGCAGGCCTCCATGGCCACAGTGAACAATGGTGTTAAAGGGTCTAAAATCACCACAGACAATGCTGCAAAACTCAGCAGGCCAGGCAGGCCTCTCCATGGCCACAGTGAACAATGGTGTTAAAGGGTCTAAAATCACCACAGACAATGCTGGGAAATTCAGCAGGCCAGGCAGGCCTCTCCATGGCCACAGTGAACAATGGTGTTAAAGGGTCTAAAATCACCACAGACAATGCTGCAAAACTCAGCAGGCCAGGCAGACCTTTCCATGGCCACAGTGAACAATGGTGTTAAAGGGTCTAAAATCACCACAGACAAAGCTGCAAAACTCAGCAGGCCAGGCAGGCCTCTCCATGGCCACAGTGAACAATGGTGTTAAAGGGTCTAAAATCACCACAGACAATGCTGCAAAACTCAGCAGGCCAGGCAGGCCTCTCCATGGCCACAGTGAACAATGGTGTTAAAGGGTCTAAAATCACCACAGACAATGCTGGGAAACTCAGCAGGCCAGGCAGGCCTCTCCATGGCCACAGTGAACAATGGTGTTAAAGGGTCTAAAATCACCACAGACAATGCTGGGAAATTCAGCAGGCCAGGCAGGCCTCTCCATGGCCACAGTGAACAATGGTGTTAAAGGGTCTAAAATCACCACAGACAATGCTGCAAAACTCAGCAGGCCAGGCAGACCTCTCCATGGCCACAGTGAACAATGGTGTTAAAGGGTCTAAAATCACCACAGACAATGCTGCAAAACTCAGCAGGCCAGGCAGGCCTCTCCATGGCCACAGTGAACAATGGTGTTAAAGGGTCTAAAATCGCCACAGACAATGCTGCAAAACTCAGCAGGCCAGGCAGACCTCTCCATGGCCACAGTGAACAATGGTGTTAAAGGGTCTAAAATCACCACAGACAATGGAGCAAAACTCAGCAGGCCAGGCAGGCCTCTCCATGGCCACAGTGAACAATGGTGTTAAAGGGTCTAAAATCACCACAGAGAATGCTGCAAAACTCAGGCGGCCAGGCAGACCTCTCCATGGCCGCAGTGAACAATGGTGTTAAAGGGTCTAAAATCACCACAGACAATGCTGCAAAAGTCAGCAGGCCAGGCAGGCCTCTCCATGGCCACAGTTAGCAATGGTGTTAAAGGGTCTAAAATCACCACAGACAATGCTGCAAAACTCAGCAGGCCAGGCAGACCTCTCCATGGCCACAGTGAACAATGGTGTTAAAGGGTTTAAAATCACCACAGACAATGCTGCAAAACTCAGCAGGCCAGGCAGGCCTCTCCATGGTGTGGAAACGTGAATAAAATGGACAATGAATTGGCTTACAAAAATGGTTTGGATTTGGAAATGGGAATAAAATGGGCAATGAATTGACTCACAAAATGGCTTCACACAAGAAAAGTCTTGATTAGATTAAAAAGCAGCCCCAGCTTTGCAAAGTGCAAAAGCTAGCAGAACAGAGAGAATCTGCCTCAGCCTGAGGCCAAGTGTTAACGAAGTGCTAACGACCAGATCAGGGCCACTGAAAAAGCCTAACTGCTGACTATGAATGATTGACTAGCCATTGTTCAGTGCCCACAGCAGTGAGACAAGTCAGGACTTGCCTGCCAGACTGAAGGCCAGATCATGGTCAAACCGAAAGGGCTTGAGTGATCCCTCATTGGAGAACGCTTGTTGCCAGGGAAGTGATGTAAGGAAACACTTGTTGCCAGGGAAGTGATGTGGTGACCCTTGTCCAACGGTATAATAGGGGCTTCCCCACAGGTATTCTCTCTCTTAGCCAGAAGGCGTGTGGAACATCAAGAGGGTCAGACATCTCCCGGGGATGTAAATGCTGGCACCACGTGTCTAACCCGGTGTGACCCTCGGGACACGAATGTACTGTCGATATGCTGTATGACCACTCCGAACAGTAATGAATAAAATGATGTTGTTTTAACTCTCCGAACCCTCGAGCCTGGAATTCTTCGTACTACGGAACTCAGGAAGAGGACCAGAAAAACCCGGTTCTTACAACTTGGCGTAGTCATGGCAGGATCGCAAGACATCAAGAAAGGGGAAAAAGGTAAGCACTGGAATTTATTGTGCCCTTTTTACACCCTATCTCTGCAATCTTTATTGAACAAACCAACCGGGTAGCGTACCCTCTGGCTGGCGGTTAACGGAGCACAGGTCCCATTGCTAGCTAGCACGCGGCAGAGTCCGGGATGACTCTAGTCTATTTTAAACTTATTCGTTAAGTCTACGACCTGTGCACAGGTCCCATTGCTAGCTAGCACGCGGCGGAGTCCGGGACGACTCTAGTCTATTTTAAACTTATTCGTTAAGTCTATGACCTGTGGCAACATGACGGAACCAAGTAGAAAACCAACGACGGAAAAAGGAGGCAGAGCCCCTCCTGAGACCACGTTAGAAGAAATAGTAATCCAACTCAAACAATATATAGAAAGTACATTCGATTTCCCACAACATGAATATAAGATCGAACAAAAATTTGGTGGCCCAAGGATGGGGCAGCTGTCTGAGAGCTATGCAAGCAACCTGCCTAGCAATAGAAGTTACAGCCCCGGTAGTTTTATCACAAAAGCTGGTGGTCCAATACCCGCACACCGTCCATGCCATGTTAGGAATGAATAAGGTAGCTCAAGTGACCGCCTCTCGATGGACCCGATGGACCACGATTGTGGAAACAGATAATTTGACCATTACTAAATCCGGGCCGGGCAATCCAGCAAGCATGATGCCCCTGACTAACCCCGGAGAACTAGAAAGTGATCACGACTGTGTAAACCTGTTAGACGCCATGCAGCAAAGGGCTGAGACACAGGAAATACCCTTACACAATCCCGAAATGGTCCTTTACACGGATGGGTCATCCTTTGTGGAAAAAGGAACTCGATTGGCAGGGTGGGCGGTCACAACAGAATTCGCAGTAGTACGAGCAGGAAGTATGGGAGGAGGGGCCTCAGCACAACAGGCAGAACTAGTCGCCCTCACCCAAGCCTGTCTCTATGCTCGAGACGAGACGGCCAATATATATACCGATTCTAGATATGCCTTTGGCATCGCTCATGACTTTGGACAATTATGGAAACAAAGAGGCTTTCTGACAGCTGCAGATACACCCATAAAAAATGGAAGAGAGGTAACAGCATTAATGGAGGCCATCCAGTTACCCGAAGAAGTGGCCATACTAAAATGTAAGGGCCATAACAAAGAAGATACCCCTGAAGCTAGGGGCAACGCTAGGGCAGACGAAGCAGCAAAACACGCCACCCATACCATTACCCCCCCAACACCTCAGGTGCGATATATCACGACAAACAACGACCAAGGGGACATCCTACTAATGCAAAGAGAGACCCCAAGGGAGGAGCAATGGACATGGTTAGAAAATGGGTTGCAACCCAATAAAGATGGCATATGGCAACATCTCAAAACGGGAGCAGTAGGATGCCCAAAGAAACTGATGCCATTTTTGGCCCAACAAATACACGCGTGTGGACACATAGCCACACAGCAAATGACAGCCAGATTCCAGAGAAATTGGTGGGCAAAAGGGTTTCGAACTCAAGCCCAAAGAATAGTGGAGCAATGTGTGACATGCCAGAAAGTAAATCCGGGACAAAAAATTGAAGTACCAATGTTAAAAGCACCTGCTCCGGCAGGGCCCTTCCAACATTTACAGGTCGACTATATTTCCTTGCCAAAATGTCAGGGATATACAGATGTATTGGTGATAGTCGATCGCTTTTCACGATGGATTGAAGCCACCCCAGTTCGAAGCGCCACCGCTGCTGCAACCGCGAAAGTCTTGTGTAAAGATTACATTCCTAGATGGGGCGTGCCCTTATGTATTGACTCAGACCAAGGCACACATTTTACGGGGGAAATACTTAAAGAACTTTGTAGACTACTACAAATACAATGGTCATTGCATTGCCCATACCACCCCCAATCATCGGGACAAGTGGAAAGAGCAAACAGGACAATTAAACAACGGCTCACTAAGTACCACTCTGAAGGAGTGCCATGGCCTCAGGCCCTACCCCTTGTCCTATGTAGTATTCGAGCCACCCCGAATAGGACCACTGGACTCGGCCCCTATGAGGTCATTACCGGTAGACCAATGTCGCTACCCGGAACAATAGATCTACGTAGGGCTGACATTCATCTTCTAAGTGACACAGTACTAAAGTATTGCAAAGATCTAACAGATGCTGTCAGTTTTGCTTCCCAACAGGTCAGCGCAGCGTGGCAAGAACCCCCACCGGCAGGACACAGTTTAGTCCCCGGGCTACAAGTTTGGGTAAAGAAAATAAAGCCAGCCCCCCTGGAAGACAAGTGGGAAGGTTCGTATGTCATCCTGTTGACCACAGGAGCAGCCGTGAAAGTACAAGGAAAGAAAGCTTGGATACACGCGTCACACGTGAAAAGAGATACGACAGGAGCCCCAACAGAAGGATAAATTGGACTTATTGTGTACCATGATTCCCATACATGGCTGAAAACATTGGGACAGAAATTACTGTATGGTTTGATTGTTATAAGTGGTGTAATTTTGGGAATTATTATTTTTGTAAATATTATCAAATGTTGTATAAGTCATGCAGGAGCTACTATACCCCCTTGCCTCTCCCGAATTAGGGTAGAAGTAGACACAGCAAAGCAGGGGGAACCCCCAGAGGAAGCCTGTTCGGTCCTACACAGTTATCTGTAAATTCGAAATTAAAACCCTTTTGGTTGTGTTCATGGCCAGAACACAAACAAAACGGAGCCACGGGGTATGTTCTTGATAAAGTGCACTGTCAAGAGGATACCTTGTATATAATGATTCTTGTAGATTGTATAAAGAATCAAAGGGAGGGATGTGGAAACGTGAATAAAATGGACAATGAATTGGCTTACAAAAATGGTTTGGATTTGGAAATGGGAATAAAATGGGCAATGAATTGGCTCACAAAATGGCTTCACACAAGAAAAGTCTAGATTAAATTAAAAAGCAGCCCCAGCTTTGCAGAGTGCAAAAGCTAGCAGAACAGAGAAATACCTGCCCCAGCCTGAGGCCAAGTATTAACGAAGTGCTAACGACCAGATCAGGGTCACTGAAAGGGCCTAACTGCTGACTAGAGAATGATTGACTAGCCATTGTTCGGTGCCCACAGCAGTGAGACAAGTCAGGACCTGCTTGCCAGACTGAAGACCAGATCATGGTCAAACTGAAAGGGCTTTAGTGATTCCCATTGGAGAAGGCTTGTTGCCAGGGAAGTGATGTAACAAAACACTTGTTGCCAGGAAAGTGATGTAGTGACCCTTGTCCCAAGGTATAATAGGGGCTTCCCCACCGGTATTCTCTCTCTCTTAGCCAGAAGGCGTGTGGAACATCAAGAGGGTCAGACATCTCCCGGGGACGTAAATGCTGGCACCACGTGTCTAACCCGGTGTGACCCTCGGGACACGAATGTACTGTCGATATGCTGTATGACCACTCCGAACAGTAATGAATAAAATGATGTTGTTTTAACTCTCCGAACCCTCGAGCCTGGAATTCTTCATACTACGGAACTCAAGACGAGGACCAGAAAAACCCGGTTCTTACACGCCCGACACCTGCCCTTTAAGTGGCGTCGCCGCGGCTGCAGAAACGACCCCTGACCCTGTCGGACATATCGTCCAGCGATAGGCCGGGTCGCAACCCAAGGTTGCAGCCGGGGTGCTGCGCGTGGCGATGACGTAATTGCCGGCGGTGCTGTGCCGCGGGGAGCTACCGACTACCTCCGCCGCTAACCTCCCGCTGACTATCGCGGGAGGCACAAAGCAACCCAATTTCACCCCCTTGTCCAAGTAGTGTGTGGCCTCCTTATTCTTCCCACCCAAACACACCACTTCACACTGACCTACAGTGAAATTCATTAACACACCACCTCACACTGATCTATAGTGAAATTCATCAACACACCACCTCACACTGATCTATAGTGACATTCATTAACACACCACCTCACATTGATCTATAGTGAAATTCATTAACACACCACCTCACACTGATCTATAGTGAAATTCATTAACACACTACCTCACACTGATCTAGTGAAATTCATTAACACACCGCCTCATACTAATCTATAGTGAAATTCATTAACACACCAACTCACATTGATCTATAGTGAAATTCGTTAACACACCGCCTCACACTAATCTATAATGAAATTCATTAACACACCATCTCACACTGATCTATAGTGAAATTCATTAACACACCACCTCACACTGATTTATAGTGAAATTCATCAACACACCACCTCACACTGATCTATAGTGACATTCATTAACACACCACCTCACATTGATCTATAGTGAAATTCATTAACACACCACCTCACACTGATCTATAGTGAAATTCATTAACACACCACCTCACACTGATCTATAGTGAAATTCATTAAAACACCACCTCACACTGATCTATAGTGAAATTCATTAACACACCACCTCACACTGATCTATAGTGAAGTTCATTAACACACCACCTCACACTGATCTATAATGAAATTCATTAACACACCGCCTCACACTAATCTATAGTGAAATTCATTAACACACCACCTCACACTGATCTACAGTGAAATTCATTAACACACCACCTCACACTGACCTATAGTCAAATTCATTAACACATCACCTCACACTGATCTATAGTGAAATTCATTAACACACCACCTCACACTGATCTATAGTGAAATTCATTAAAACACCACCTCACACTGATCTATAGTGAAATTCATTAACACACCACCTCACACTGATCTATAGTGAAGTTCATTAACACACCACCTCACACTGATCTATAATGAAATTCATTAACACACCGCCTCACACTAATCTATAGTGAAATTCATTAACACACCACCTCACACTGATCTATAGTGAAATTCATTAACACACCACCTCACACTGACCTATAGTCAAATTCATTAACACATCACCTCACACTGATCTATAGTGAAATTCATTAACACACCACCTCACACTGATCTATAGTGACATTAATTTGCCAATTACACACCCATTCTGAAATTTATTAATATCTTCTTGCATTTTGTCTTCCTCAGTATTAACTCTACCTCCGAATTTGGTGTCCTCGACAAATTTTGAAATTGTTCTTCTGATTCCCGAGTCCAAATCATTTATGAACAACAGTGATCCCAGCACCAATCCCTGTGGAACACCACTTCCCACCTTTTCCCAGTCTGAGTAGCTACTCCCAACCCCTACTCTCTGTTTTCTGTTTTGTAACCAGCTTGCTATCCATAAACAGTCTGTAAGATTGACAAGATGACCAAGGTCAGGCCGTGTGGAGTCAAGGGCCAGGCAGCAGAATGGATGGAAAGCTGGCTACAAAACAGAAATCAGAGGGTTGGATATAAGGGAAGTTTGTTGTGATCTTTCCATCCATTCTGTTGCCTGGCCCTTGACTCCACACGGCCTGACCATGGTCCTCTTGTAGACCGTACATACTGCAGACACAGTGCACCAGTGGTGGAGGGGGTGAATATTGAGTCCTGTGGCAGGGGCGCTGATGAGGTGGATTTCTCTGTCCGTGAATTTTGAGGCATCGCTAGTGGCGTTTTTCACCACTTTCCTCTTTTAAAAAAACCTTGCTGCCAGTTTATTAAAGCCATTAACAGCCGCTCGGGTGGGACACACCAATAAATGAGGCCTTGTTTCCCTCAGAATGACAGGCCTGAACCCGAGTTAGAAAACATTCAGTAATTAAACCAGACTGGGCGGGGCCTGAGGTGTGAGTCAGTAACGGAAAATTGGTGGCCAGCGTACTTCACACCAGGACTGAGGACCCGGGGACTCAGGTTTCTATGTCATTTATTGATTAATTTTGTTTATTGCTGAATCTCAATCAGACTGGCGGGTCATCTTTCTGTCTGACGGAGACGAGGGTCCCCAATGGAGGGCTCTCTATGTGGGAGTCCTTCCCAGCACCATTGGGGATCTGGGGTGGAGACTGTTGCAAGGAGCTGTCATGTGCAACAGTTTTTAAACTCCTTTCCAGACTCCAAGGCCAGATGTGTTTTTTGTGGCCTAGAGGAGTCCACGGGCCATGTATATATTCAGTGTGAGAGGTTCCAGCCCCTGTATAGTTACCTGAAGAGGCTGCTCCTCAACTCTTGATTACACTTTAGCCCCACGCTCCTAATCTTTGGCCGCCCGGTGCGGAGTGGGGGTGGGTAAGTGGGAGGATATTCTCCTGGGCCTGCTCTTGGGCCTGGTGAAAACAGCAATTTGTAGGCCCAGGATGGGTGGGGCCCATGGGGGGTGCGTCACTCTGGCTGCCTGCCTCTCTCCCATGGTCTTGTCCCTGCCCGGGTGGCCCTGGAGAGGGAGCAGGCGGTGTCCACCAGTTCACTTGATACCTTCCTCGACTGGTGGACATGGAAGGTATCAAGATGCGATAATCAATCCTCACAATCACATTGTGATTTAATTATTAATTGTGTGTGTGTCACAAATACATTTCTTCTATTTTGATACATAAGTTCTACTAGACATGTTAAACTATTAGTTATTTAATCAGGGCTGCAGCTGCTGAAAGGTTGACTGTACTGGGGTTTGTGGCCAGAGTTGGCAGACGTGTTGTTCTGAAGTCTGATGTCTCACACCTGAAGAGTCTGTTTATGTCGTGTTGTAATGACCTTTTTCTGTTGCCTGGTGTCAGAAATAGAAATCAAAGGAAGATGATGCCCCACTCTGTTAATCAACTCTTTGACACATTTCCATTTCTTAATTTACAAAGATCACAACTCCATTAGTGAACAATGGATTGCCAGTCTGCCACTTTTTAGTGAGGCTTGAAAGGATTCGCTGTGAAGCTACACCTGCCCATCTGTCTGTGTGTCACTGTGTTTGGATTGTGTTAGACAACAGTCCTAATATCTCACCTACATCCATTACAATTTTTGAAATGTTAGATTGTACTTGGAAGAAGTTGAGTTTAAATCTAACAATTCTGAAATTGGGAGCTTTTAATGATTTCTGTTTATCACATAACTATTGATGCGCTATCAATTACTCAAAAGACTGAGGTTAAGCGAGTAACTAACAGGCTTTTATTAACAAGAGAATGAAGGTGTGCCTCGAGTGGTCGACCAGTCCAGAATACAGAGTGACTGTGGAGCAGTCACCTTTATACCTGGACTCGTGGGAGGAGTCAGCCGAGGCATGTACAGACATGTACACAGTGGAATACAAACACACACACAGGCAGGTATAACAGTGGTTTACCACAACTATATAGTGATGTGATCAGTCAAAGCAAATTAACAGATGGTGCTATTTACTGAACACAACTGAATAATTCTACAATGATGCTATCGCAGTCTTCCTCAGTATTAACTACATGTGGTGATTATTCCTTGGTTAGTAAAAGTATTGTGATTCGTTGTTTGTTAACTGCCTTGGGATATGTGTTGTAATCTCATTGGTAGTTGATGATCACATGATGTGTTGTGGCTACCTTAAATTCAGTCCTTTTCTAGCTTTAGTTGGGACTGGATGCGGAAAGATATGCTGCTGATTTTAAAGTTAATAAAGCCTATCTTTGGAAGGCCAATCTATTCTTTATTTCAATTTATTAACTTTATGTTAGAATGGAGCGATATCTTCAACCAGAACGATTCAAGGCTGACCCCAATTCTGCTGGAGTGGATGATAAATGGAAACATTGGTATTGTACATTTAAAAACTTTTTGGGCGTGTTGGATCAAGAGGCTCTAAATAAGCTGAATATGCTGATCAACTACATTAGGCCATGAGCAAATGCAGCAGAAATTGATGCAATAAACGCTCTATCTAAAGGCTGAATAGTCACAGAAGAGGTAGTGGAGGAAGACCCTCCCACACCAGGAGAAGGGAAGGTAATTGAACCTGATGATTTGCACACACGTGCATAATGACCTCGCTTGCCGCATTTACTACACACAGCCTCCCGAGCAGGACACTTCAGACGAGGGTGCCGGATATTCCCACAAAAATAACACTTCTGAATCCTAGAGGCAACGGCCGCTGAAGTAGAAACTGTTTCAAAATCTAGTAAACCACTCCCATTAAGTCCACATAATTCCTTTTCATCCGAAACTGCCGAAACCATAGTCACAGGCCGATTAAAAAGAGCATAAGAATCCGAACTTCTCTGAGCCACATCCAGTGTAGAAGCTTGCTCAAAAGCACTTTTAAGATCCAGGCCTAGAAATTCAGTATAGCCACTTTTGGGGCAGTAAAGTCGGGCGGCCGCTAAAGTTTGCGCCCGCCAGAAAGTGGAGGCCACTTCGGCGAAATTCAGTAGCTTTGGCCAAGGAGATTGCTCGAGCGCTAAAACTGGCGATGCACGGCTACCTTTAGGCGCTAAGCCGGCGGTGCAGACTGATACCGCCGAGGCCGGGCGCAGCGCAGGTGCGGTCATGTTTTGATTGACAGCAGACTCCCTGGCGCCGGCCAGCTCTTAAAGGGGGAAGGGTCGACTTGGTCTGCTGCCACGCCCTGGATACTGCAGCCCTCCAGCTAGGCCTAAACACTGCTGCTGGAGAGAAATAGCACCAGGAAGGATGCAGAGGGCCCGTGAGCGAGCGCAGCGCTCCTCTGGCCATGATTTAAAGGTGCTGGTTAGGGCTTTGGAGAAGAGAAGCCATATCTTGTTCCCGGACAGTGGCAAGAAGCCTCCCAACAGGGTGTACAGGAGAGCCTGGAGGGAGATCGCCCAGAGGGTCACAGCCACCTGCGATGTCCCCCGGACTGTTGTCCAATGCCGGAAAAAGTTTAACGACCTCACTCGGATTGTCAGGGTGAGTAACCTTTCCAGTGTCCTCCTCATCCTTGCATGTGCACCTCACATTATGGGCAAAGGGACCTCAAAGGCCTAATGGCCAGCCCTCATCCAGCAGCTATGGCACTGGCATGAACATCAATTGAACTTTCTGCACTTTACACACTGGCCAAGCTATTCGACCATGGGAGGCAGTGCACACAACAACAGGGCACCACACTGGTCAAGCTATTCGACCATGGGAGGCAGTGCACACAACAACAGGGCACCACACTGTACTTAGAGGCCGTCCTTTCTCTTGCAGGCCAAGCTGGCCCAGAATCTGAAGAGACGGACTGTCACCGGGGGAGGCCGTGCCCAGTTCCAGGAGCTCAGTGACCTGGAGGAGCGCGTGGGTCGACTCATGGGTGCCCGGGTGATTGGCCCCGTTGCAATTGGCGATGCCGACCCTGTGCTGGGCCCCAATGGTAAGGACATGACCTTTTGGACCTCTCTCGTTCCCCTTGCGCTTCAGATCTACATCCTTTGCCACTGTCCGACCAATGCGCAGAATGCCACCACTCATGCCTCCCTCGCTGATGCCCTGTCCTCACTCTAAAGCTACTCTTGTGCCTTCCTGCTTTCAGCTGGTGAGGAGGAGGTCCCTGAAGCTGTGAGTGTCAGTCCCTCGGAAGAGGAGGACGAGGAGGAGCAAGAGGAAGGCGGCCCATCGGGGGAACCCTCATCCGCGCCAGGGGATGGCAATGGAGGGGACACGTCTTCCCTGGAGGAGAGCCAGGGGGAAGTGTTGCAGGGGGGTGTAGCTCCTGTGCCCAGTGGCGTCCAGCCACGCGGGAAGGGTCGGGCAGCACGGCTGCCTTCTCCCCAGAGGGGGGAAGTGCTGCAGGGGAGTGTAGCTCCTGTGCCCAGTGGCGTCCAGCCACGCGGGAAGGGTCGGGCAGCACGGCTGCCTTCTCCCCAGAGGGGGGAAGTGCTGCAGGGGAGTGTAGCTCCTGTGCCCAGTGGCGTCCAGCCACGCGGGAAGGGTTGGGCAGCTCGGCTGCCTTCTCCCCAGAGGGGGGAAGTGTTGTAGGGGAGTGTAGTTGCTGGGCCCAGTGGCGTGCAGCCACGCGGGAAGGGTCAGCCAGCTCGGCGGCCTTCTCCCCAGAGGGAGAGTCCAGCCTCCAGTCCGGAGACGGTCCTCGCCCAGGAGGTGCGCCTCCTTGATCAAATGTCCGCGGACTCGGATCGTCGGCACACCGAGTTCATGGGGGTTGTGGCACGGTTGCCTGAGGCCATTGAGTCCCTGGCTCATAGTGTGTCCGATTTCGGGGCCTCACAGGCCAGGGGTTTCGAACAACTCGCGGCAGCACAGGCCAGGGGTCTCGAACAATTCAGGGCATCACAGGACGCGAGTCGGGCCGAATTCGGGGCATCACAGGAGGCGAGTCGGGCTGAATTGAGGGCAGCACAGGACGCGAGTCGGGCCGAATTCAGGGCAGCACAGGACGCGTGTCGGGACGACTTCAGGGCAGCACAGGCAGCGAGTGGACAGTCGATCAGTGGTGCCGTGCAGTCACTGGCTAGTCTGATGCGGGCACAGACCAGGGCAGTACGGGCACTCACTGCTGCCACACTCGCTGTGTCAGGCAGGCATCGCCAGGGCACCCGCCGCGCTGCTGCAGCACAGCGGTCTGGCCTTCACCAGATTGCTGCGCTTGCAGCAGTGCCAGCCCGGCCGAGTGCCAGTGTCTCTGGCGAGCAGCGAGCGCCTGGCATCAGCCAGCTTGCGCCCATTGCTGCAGCCGCTACTGCCACTCCCCCAGCAAAGCTGCGACGAGCTGCTGGAGAGACTGATGCTGCCCAGCCACAGCTGCAGCAGTCAGCAGCCGGCCCCTCGAGGGCCAGAGCTCGTCTAGGCCGACCCCCAAGGGCATCTGCCGTCACGCAAGGTGCCCCTCAGGAGCCTTCCCCCAGCCTTGCAACACCCACAGGGCCCAGGTTGAGGCGGAGCAGCAGGTCGGCCAGGGGCCGGAAAAGCCTGGACAAGGACTCGCCCTCTCGGCACACAAAGTAGAGTGTGTTGCCAAATGTTTTTTTATATGGGGCTGCTTGTGCTGTCTATGGGGGGGGTTCTTTTGGCAAGGCCGAGGATGAAGGCAAATGTTTTTTTATATGGGGCTGCTTGTGTTGTCTATGGGGGGGTTCTTTTGGTAAGGCCGAGGATGAAGGCAAATGTTTTTTTATATGGGGGTGCTTGTGTTGTCTATGGGGGGGTTCTTTTGGTAAGGCCGAGGATGAAGGCCATTTGGATGGACAAGTTTTGTTATTCCTCCCCAGGTTGTGGGAGTGAGATATGTATTTGAGTGCTTTTTGGGGGTGTTGTCTGTTTTTGGGTTTCATGTGGGAAGGGCCCTGAGTTTGTTCAATAAAGCTTTTTCTTTATTCAGCTTGTCCATGTGTGATGTTTCAAGTGGTTGTTGCGTTAACCGGCTGAGGGCTTGCGGAGCAGCTGCATTCATGTGCCTTCATTGCCACAAGCCATTCCCTGACAGGGGGCCTAGAAGTGTCGTTCAATAAGCCGCCGGCGGACGGCCCTTGGACCTTGTGGCTCCCTCCTGGGCTGGTACTCCTCCTCCTCCTCCTCCTCCTCATGGTCCTCCTGCTCGTCCTCCTGAGGTGGTGGTCCAATGTGAGGTGACAGTGCCTGAGTCCTGCGGATAGCCAGGTTGTGCAGCATGCAGCAAACGACGACAAACTGGGAGACTCTATCCGGCGAATACTGGAGAGATCCGCCGGAGCGATCCGGGCAGCGGAACCGTTGCTTGAGGATGCCAATCGTTTGCTCTATGATGTTCCTTGTGGCTTGATGGCTTTCATTGTATGCCTCCTCAGCAGGGGTCCTGGGCGCGCGGAGCGGTGTCATGAGCCATGTACACAAAGGATAGCCTTTGTCCCCAATAAGCCATCCTCTTGGGGGAGGCTGTGCCTGGAACATGTCAGCCACAGTAGTCTGGCGCAGGATAAATGCATCGTGGCTGCTGCCTGGAAAGTGGGCATTGACAGCTAGGATGCGCTGCCTGTGGTCACACACCAGCTGTACATTGAGGGAATGGTAGCCCTTCCGGTTGCGGTAATCCTCGGCATTGTCGATAGGTGCCCGCAAAGCCACATGCGTGCAGTCAATGGCGCCCTGCACCATGGGGAAGTTGGCGATCCTCGCAAATCCGACTGCACGCTGCTCCTGCCTCTCTAGGATCATGGGGAAGGAGATGAATTGGTGTCTCCTTGTGAAAAGGGCATCGGTGACCTACCGGATGCAGTGATGCACGGCGAACTGGGAGATGCTAGCTATGTCCCCAGCAGCGGCTTGGAAGGAGCCTCTTGCATAAAAGTTCAGAGCCACCGTGACCTTCACTTCCACCGACAGAGACGTCCTGCACATCAGCTGTGGACGCAGATCTCTGTGAAGCAGCTGGCAGATCTCTGCAACCACCTCCCTTCTGAAGCGCAGCCTCTTAACACACTGCGCGGCAGTCATGGTGAGATAGGGCACCTGCTGGCGGTATTCCCTGAGTGGGTAAGGCCTACGTTGCCGACGCCTGATGGCCCCTCTGCGTCTAGGCATGGCTGCCCCTCTCACACAGCGTCTGTGAGCCCTTCACACATAATGCTGGAACTGAGGGTTGGAACCCCATGCAGCCCCCATAATATACTTGCAAACAGTGAAATCACAATGAGTCAAATTTCCAAGCTCTGGCCAGAAGCCAAAAATACCTCTCCTATGTTGGCCCAAATCAGTAAGGTCTCTTCCTTGGTCTCTGTCCAGAAATCCGTAGCACTAAAGTCATTGCAGCAAAATGGCTGGCCTTTATTGTTCAGTCTAAGTGCCCTTTAATTAGCGCTCCCCGAGGCCCGCAGGGCCTCTGCTGCGTTCCACTTCACAGTTCTTAACAGCGCCACGCCCACATTGGGTGGGCGCCACTGAAGTTCCAGTTTGGGGCGCACAAACGGCGTTGCACAACGAAATGACGTCATAAGTTGCGCGCGCAGCTGAGCGCGCGCAAACACTTTGTGCCGGCGCTAAATGTCTACTGAAGTTGGGCGTAGGCGCAGATCATTCTGTGCCCGGCCGCTAAGTGCCTAGCGCTCGAGATCTACTCCTCTTATGCGCTAACGGCTGGCGAACGCAACTGAATTTCTAGGCCCCAGAGTCTTATTTTCTAACAACCGCTGACGAATTGATCTAGACAGTAATCCATTAATAAAAGCATCCCGTACCGATTCGTCCTTATATTCTTCAGCCGTCACAGCCTTATAATTACAGTCAACACTAAGGCACCGAAGTGTTTGTAAATAAGTATCCAAAGATTCTCCCACCTGCTGCCTACGGGCAGAAAGAAGATGACATGCAAATACCTCATTCTTTGGTTTAACAAAAATCTTTTCCAATGTAGAAATAGCCTCTTCATAAGTTTTACAGTGCAAAATATATTTATATACATCCGGGTAATCTCTGTGCGGATATTTTGATTGGACATGATGTGCTTCAGTTACACGAGTCTCTTAGTCTTTCATTTGGAGGGACTAAGCCACCTTTATCTATTTGTGGATTAACCTCTTTATCTATTCCTCCATTATCACTTTTTTCCAATTTGATGTCGGATTGTAAGCCAATTGCTACCAAGTCAAAAAGATATAGTAGTCAGGATAGAGAATTTATTAATTCTGAAGTTCAACGTCTCTTATTGGAAGGAATCATTGAACCTAGTTGTTCGCCTTGGCGAGCACAGGTAGTTGTCACGACTAATGAGAGACACAAGAAATGAATGGTGATAGACTATTCCCAAACTATTAATAGGTATACTCAATTAGACGCGTACCCTTTGCCTAAGATTGATGAGCTTATCAATAAAGTATCTCAGTATAAAGTTTTTAGCACTATTGATTTAAAGAGTGCTTATCATCAGATTCCTATTGTTAAGAAGGATCAACCATATATGGCCTTTGAGGCTGGTGGAAAGCTGTATCAGTTTTGCCGAATACCATTTGGTGTTACTAATGGTGTTGCTTGTTTTCAACGGGCAATGGATGCTTTTATAAGTGATAACTCCCTCTCTGACACCTTTTCATACTTAGATGACATCACAGTGTGTGGCAAATCAAGGGTGGAGCATGATTCTAATTTAAAAAGATTCCTTCAAGCTGCGGAAAAAGTTGGTTTAACTTTTAACAAAGAGAAATGTATCTTTTCGACTACTGAGGTAAATCTATTCACAGAATCACAGAATCACAGAAACCCCACAGTGCAGATAGAGGCCATTTCGGCCCATCGAGCCTGCACCGACACATATCCCACCCTATCCCCGTAACCCCACGTATTTAATCCCCCTAACACTAAGGGTCAATTTATCATAGCCAATCAACCTAACCCGCACATCTTTGGACTGTGGGAGGAAACCGGAGCACCCGGAGGAAACCCACGCAAACACAGGGAGAATGTGCAAACTCCACACAGACAGTCATTTACCTTGTCCTACTAATTCTAAGGCTTTGCAACGAGTTGTTGGACTGTTTTCTTATTATTCTAATTGGATTGCAAATTTTTCACGGAAGATCCGGCCTCTTATTTGGGTTACGACATATCCTCTATCATGGGAGGCCAGGACATGTTTTGAGAATTTTAAAAAGGATATTTTAGGAGCAGTTGTGCATTCCATTGATGAGCAGGTTCCCTTTGTGATTGAGACGGATGCTTCGGATTTTGCAATTGGGGCTACTTTGAACCAAAATGGAAGACCTGTGGCCTTTTTCTCACGTACTTTGAATAATAGTGAAAAAAGACATTCCTCAATAGAAAAAGAGGCATACGCAATAGTAGAAGCATTGCGTAAATGGAGACATTATTTATCGGGGTGACATTTCATGTTGGTAACTGATCAAAAATCTGTGTCCTTTATGTTTGATGTTAAACATTTTGGAAAGATTAAAAATGATAAAATAATGTGATGGAGGATTGAGTTGGCATGTTACCATTTTGACATAGTTTATCGTCCGGGGAAGGATAATGTTGCTGCTGATGCACTGTCGAGGGCTTATTGTTCTGTGATTCACGGAGATACGCTTATTAATCTTCACAATTCCTTATGTCATCCTGGGGTTATGAGGATGATACACTTTGTACGCAGTAAGAACTTGCCTTTTTCAGTTGAAGACGTCAAGCGGATGACTTCATCATGTTCTATCTGTGCTCGGTGTAAACCGAATTTCTTTAAGCCTCAACGAGCTCATCTTATAAAGGCTACTTCTCCCTTTGAACGCCTGAGCGTCGATTTTAAGGGACCTCTTCCTTCAACTACTCAAAACCGATATATATTTACTGTTGTGGATGAGTTTTCAAGGTTCCCTTTTGCTTTTCCTTGTGCAGTTACAGTTATTAAATGTTTGACTCAACTTTTTGTCATCTTTGGGATGCCTGCGTATATCCATTCGGATCAGGGAAGTTCTTTTATGTCTTCCCAGTTGAAGGAATACCTTCAGAGTCGGGGAATTTCTATTAGTAGAACTACCCCGTATAATCCCCAGGGTAATGGACAGTGTGAATGATACAATGGGGTGATCTGGAAGGCAGTTATGTTGGCGTTGACATCCCGGAACCTTAAGAATACACAGTGGGAAATGATGCTGCCTGATGCCCTGCATTCCATTAGATCATTGCTTTCAATGGCTACTAATGTGACCCCCCATGAAAGGCTCTTTAACTATCCACGGAGATCTACTACGGAATATTCGGTACCTTCATGGCTTACTATGCAGGGACCTGTGTTGCTTCGACGCCATGTTAGATTGTCAAAATATGACCCCTTGGTGGAGGAGGTGGAGCTGTTGGAGGCAAATTCCCAATATGCTCATATTCGATTCCAAGATGGGAAAGAAAGTACTGTTTCAATTAAGGACTTGGCTCCTTGTGGGGGCCAGCCCTCTTCTGAGGATATTAATAATGGTCATGATTTGGATAATGTGGATGCTGTTACAGATACTACGAATATTTCCAATCCGATTGCAAATAATCATACTTCTATTAGTCAGCCTTTGATAGATGTTTATGACCGTCCCAGTTCATCTTCTGATGGGATTTCTAATCCGGAAACCGTTGAGAATCGGGATATGGATAGCTTTCCTGTTGAAGATACTCCTGTGCCTTCTGGCATGGGAGGGCAAGGAATTTCACCAAGGTTAAGAAGGTCGACACGAACAAGATATCCGGTCGACCAATTGAAAACGGACTTTTAAATTGATAGTAATGTTTTAAAAATTGTTGAAATATTATAGTATATTGTTTTAGTTGAGAGATACTTAATACTTATGCATAATGTTATTATTTGTTGTTGTTCATTTAGTATTGTGTTATGTAAATAGTTTTATTCTCGTGCATAGTTTAGTTGTAAATAATTAATTGTAAATTGTAAAAGTTATTAGGTTGGAGTATATTTTAAAAGGAGGGATGAATGTGGTGATTATTCCTTGATTAGTAAAAGTATTGTGATTTGTTGTTTGTTAACTGCCTTGGGATATGTGCTGTAATCTCATTGGTAGTTGATGATCACATGATGTGTTGTGGCTACCTTAAATTCAGTCCTTTTCTAGTTTTAGTTGGGACTGGATGCGGAAAGATATGCTGCTGATTTTAAAGTTAATAAAGCCTAGCTTTGGAAGGCCAATCTATTCTTTATTTCACTACACCCCCCAATTTAGTGTCATCAGCAAATTTTGAAATTGTACTTCTGATTCCCAAGTCCAAATCATTCATGTAAATGGTGAACAACAGTGGTCCCAGCACCAATCCCCGTGGAACACCACTTCCCACCTTCCGCCCATCTGAGTAAATACCTTTAACTCATCCCGTCACTATAACTGAACTTGTCTCCATTCCCGTGCCGAGGGGATTGCTGTACCAGACGGGAGGGGCAACATTTGGGGACTCTCGATTCTCCACCAATTCCCATTCCCCTTCTTTCTGGTGGATAATGGAGGTGCCACTGTGTGTAATGTGCAAGTCAGTAAGAGTTGTCAGCGAGGATTAATCAGCACTTTCTAATTGGAGATGATAATCAATGGAATCTTTCAGACAATGAATTGTAGATTTTATAGCAAAGATTAATATACGATTGAAGTAAAAGTTCATAATTTTATTGTAAAATATTTCAGGAACACACATCAGAAATTAAGGGGAAAGATCAGACAGCAGCACTTAAAGGGACTCTGCAGCCCCAACAACTCAATCAGCTATATATCCAGAATATTAAAATCCAGCCCAGTTATAGGGGTTATTAACATCAGCAGAAACAAACCCCAACTGTCAGAATGAACATGGTTCAGTCCTG
The DNA here is from genome assembly GCF_052327205.1 of Somniosus microcephalus. Taxonomy (NCBI): domain Eukaryota; kingdom Metazoa; phylum Chordata; class Chondrichthyes; order Squaliformes; family Somniosidae; genus Somniosus; species Somniosus microcephalus. The sequence goes on along the minus strand of NW_028225186.1, from coordinate 17,552,759 downwards.
GATGTGATTAACAGCAGCAATAACAGCAGAATCGAACCTCTGCAGTCACTTGTGAACTTGCTGGTGTCTCAGCAGGTTGGATGACTGATTGAATCCCTTCTCACACACTGAGCAGGTGAACGACCTCTCCCCGGTGTGAACTCGCTGGTGTGTCAGCAGGTTGGATGACTTTGTGAATCTCTTCCCACACACGGAGCAGGTGAACGGCCTCACCCCAGTGTGAGCTCGCTGGTGTGTCAGCAGGTTGGATGACTGATTGACCACGGTAGTAGGCCAGATCACCAACAACGATGAGTCAGCCTACAGGGAGGAGGTCCAGCATCTCGTGAAGTGGTGCGCCAATAACAACCTGGCCCTTAACATCAAGAAAACCAAAGAAATCATTGTGGGCTTCAGGAAGTCTAAAGGCGGAAGTCACACCCCCCTCCACAGGGCTGTGGTGGAAAGGGTGGACAGCTTTAAGTTCCTCGGAGTCCACATCACGGAAGACCTCTCCTGGTCCCTCAATACCTCCTCTCTGGTGAAGAAGGCCCAGCAGCGCCTATATTTCCTAAGGAGGCTGAAGGGATGTAACCTGTCACCCCTGATCCTCTCTAACTTTTACCGCTGCACAATAGAGAGCATCCTGACAAACTGTATCACAGTATGGTATGGCAGCTGTAGCTACTATGACCGGAAAGCCCTGCAGCGGGTAGTCAAAACTGCCCAACGCATTACCGGCACCCGGCTACCGACCATAGAGCACATATACCAGAAACGCTGTTTACGGAGGTCACGGACCATCATCAAAGACCCTACCCACCCCAGCCACAGTCTGTTCGCCCTCCTGCCATCTGGGAGATGCTACAGATGCATTCGCACCCAAACGACCAGATTTAGGAACAGCTTCTTTCCCAGGGCTGTCATCCTACTGAACTCCACAAATAAACTCTAAAGCCTGCACATCTGCCAATGCACTTTATTATGGTTATGTTTATGTTAATGTATTACAAGCCAAATGAATGTTGAATGTTTAAATGTCTTAATCTAAATGTACACTCTCGGGAGCCGCAAGCCTACATTTCGTTGTACTGCACCTGTGCACTAACAATGACAATAAAGTTGATTATGATTATGATTATGATTTCCCACACACGGAGCAGGTGAATGGCCTCTCCCCAGTGTGAATGCGCTGGTGTCTCAGAAGGTCAGAGGAATTAGTGAATCGCTTCTCACACACGGGGCAGGTGAATGGCCTCTCTGCAGTGTGAATGTGCTGGTGTATCAGCAGGGTGGATGAATTAGTGAATCCCTTCTCACACACAGGGCAGGTGAACGGTCTCTCCCCAGTGTGAATGCACTGGTGCTCAATGAGGTGAGATGACTGCCTGAACCTCTTCCCACAGTGAGAGCAACTGAATGGTCTCTCCTCAGTGTGAAGTCGCTGGTGTGTCAGAAGGTGGGATGACTGACTAAATCCCTTCCCACACTTGGAGCAGGTGAACGGCCTCTCCCCGGTGTGACTGCACGATGAGTTTACAGCCGGGACAGGGAGCTAAATCCCTTCCCACAGTCCCCACATTCCCACAGTTTCTCCGTGGTGTGGGTGTCCTTGTGTCTCTCCAGGTTGGACAATCGGTTGAATCCTCATCCACACACACAACACGTGTACGGTTTCTCCCCGCTGTGAACGGTGTGATGTTTTTTCAGACTGTGTAACTGGTTAAAGCTCTTTCCACAGTCAGTGCACTGGAACACTCTCACTCGGGTGTGTGTGTCTCGGTGCTTTTCCAGTCACACCGATCTTTGAAATCTTTTCCCACAGACAGAACAGGCAAACATTTCTCCTTCCACATTCAAAGGCCGATGATATTCCCTGTAAAAGCAGTTTACAAAAGACATCACTGTAAGTTCAGGATTAAAATTCAGAACAGATAATTCTAGTTTCTATGGAACATTCTCTCCTCTCTTATTACATAGAATTACACAGATTGTACAGCACAGAAACAGGACAATCGACCCAACTGGTCCATGTGGTGTTTATGCTCCACACGAGCCTCCTCCCATCTCTCTTCATCTCACCCTATCAGCATTTCCTTCTATTCCTTTCTCCCATGTGTTTATCCAGCTTCCCCTTAAATACATCCATGCTCTTCACCTCAACTACTCCCTGTGGCAGCAAGTTCCACATTCTCAGCACCCTCTGGGTGAAGGAGTTTAATCTAAATAGGACTTCCCTGGGCAGCCAATCAGCACTGCTGCCTCTTTTGTGCATTTCCTGGCGAGGTGAAACAGTTGATATTTTCTGATCAAAAAGAGCTGAGCTCAGCAGCATTAGTCCTGTTTTGCCTCCTTTGGAAACCAGGTGTACGAGCAGAGCGAGCGCAGCCTTCACAGCAACCGCAATAAAATTGTTACAGTTGTGAAGGAACTTTGTGTCAGTGCACTGGACCACAAACAAAGTATGTGTGTCGATTGTTGTCTTATTACCCTACTGTAAAGTGCCTTGAGATGTTTTAAAAGCTCTATTTAAAGGTAAGTTGTTGTTGGTGTATAGAGAACTCTGTTGAAATTTAGTGAAATGATCAATAACCAAGGAAGATCATTTCTTTGTTTGGTTCTGTTAGTTTTCATAGAATCATTGAAAAGTACAGCACGAAGGAGGCCATTCAGCCCATCGTGCCTTGCTGGCTCTTAGAGAAAGCACTCGTGCTTAGTCCCACATCCCTGTTTGTTGTCCGTAACCCTGTAAGATCCTCATCCTCAAGTACCCGCCCAACTCCCTTTTAAAATCATTGATGGAATCAGCTCATGACCTTTTCAGGTCGAGCGTTTCAGATCCCGACAACTCTGAATTTTATTCAATTGTTACCACAGTTGCCTTCTGTGGAGGTTTAATAGTAAATGCATTTTGCTATGAAAGCAATTAAAACATTCCTAGTATATAAATAGACAGATGCATCAAAATATTAAAATTGTGGGAGGGAGGGCAGTGCTCGCCAGGGCCCAATAAACAATGGAATTCTTCTTTCCCAACCCAATGCTCAGAAGATGAAGTCCCAGAGCTGCCTCTGGCTCGGTTCCACCTGCCCTATTCTGACAAGCTGAGGTGTTGGTCAGTGCACTGTGATTGCCCTGTGGGCAGAAAATGGCAAATCTAGAAATATGACCAAAATAACACATTTTAACCCCAAAGCTGTAAATCTCCGTCCCACACACTCTCCCTCCTCCCTGTGCTGAAATCCAAACCCATCGCACCATCTCCAACATTTCTTTCCTCCACTCCCAGTTTCCCCCCTCCCTCTACTCTGGTTGGGTTCAGTTCTACACCCGCTGTGTGCAGAGTGAGAATAAAATCAATGAGTCAATGATTGTCCCTCTTGGTCACTGGGACCCTGAAACCTTCAGTTCCACACCCGCTATGTGCAGAGTGAGAATAAAATCAATGAGTCAATGATTGCCCCTCTTGGTCACTGGGACCCTGAAGCCTTGCCCACTCTCTGTTCCTGTACAAAGATGGCCACGCATGCACCCTGCTGCAGGTAGAACCGGTCTGTCTTTCCTTCACCAAGATGGCAGTGCGTAACATAGAAGATAGGAGCAGGAGTAGGCCATTCGGCCCTTCGAGCCTGCTCCGCCATTCAATGAGATCATGGCTGATCATCCAAATTCAGTACCCTGTCCCTGCCTTCTCCCCATATCCCTTGATCCCTTTAGCCTCAAGAAATATATCCAACTCTTTCTTGAATATATTTAATGAACTGGCCTCCACCGCCCTCTGTGGCAGAGAATTCCACAGGTTCACCACTCTCTGGGTGAAGAAATTCCTCCTCATTTCAGTCCTAAATGGCTTACCCCTTATCCTTAGACTATGACCCCTGGTTCTGGACTCCCCAGCCATCAGAAACATCCTTTCTGCATCTAGTCTGTCCAGACATGACAGCATTTTATAGGTTTCAATGAGATCCCTTCTCAATCTTCTAAACTCCAGTGAGTATAAGCCCAATCGACACAATCTCTCCTCGTACGTCATTCCTGCCATCCCAGGTATCAGCCTGGTGAATCTTCGCTGCACTCCCTCCATGGCAAGAATGTCCTTCCTCAGGTAAGGTAACCAAAACTGCACACAATACTCAAGGTGCAGTCTCACCAAGGCCCTGTACAACTGCAGCAAGACATCCTTGTTCTTGTACTCGAACCCTCTTGCTACGAAGGCCAACATACCATTTGCCTTCTTAACCGCCTGCTGCACCTGCATGCTTACCTTCAGCGACTGGTGCACAAGAACACCCAGGTCTCTTTGCACTTCCCCTTCTCCCAATCTATTGCCATTCAAATAATAATCTGCCTTCCTGTTTTTGCCACCAACCCGGGCCTGTCACTGAGAAAAAGCCTCACCGCTGCCGTCCGGCGGAACACATTCAGTCGGTGGATCTCATTCGGGCCTGAGACCATTCTCCAACTTTATAAACCCTGCGGCATGGCCTACCCGCAGTTTTGATTGTTTTAGTTTATATTTTTTTATGTATATATTTTTTAATTTTTAAAAATATTTTTTTAGTTCTTTTTTTTAGTGCTTTTTTTAAATGACATTCACAGAGCTTAAGTCTCGGCTCTTTGTACAAAGTCACAAGCCCTCATGCCTACAAGGCAGGGGTCCCAGTCTCTGCAAGTTAATGATGTGATCTCCAAGCTTCTTGATCATCTTCACTTGTTCATCCAGATAGTGGGTCTCCAGGAATTCACAAAGTTGAGGGTCAGCGTTCCCAGTGGAGAGTTTGTGCAGATCCAGCAGACTCTGGCCGACATTCTTCTCCATCTGCAGGGCTCTCTGCATCGCCGAGCGGAACCTCTCGCTCTCCCAGCCGAACAGATGGACTGTAAAGAAGCTTAAAAACACTGGGTTAATTTAAAAAATGAATCAAATTAAATTAAAATCACATTGGCCGGGGTGATGATGCACTCCAGTCCCCGCGGTGCCCACCTGTCTAAGAAGGCCTCAAGTGTGCCAGCAGACACCGCGTGCTCCATCTCCAGGGCAACCCGGGCATGAACATAGCCGTGGAAGAGAGGCAGGCAATCGGGCCGATCGACCCCCTCGACCGCCCGCTGCCTGGACCTGTTTATGGCCACTTTGGCCAGGCCCAGGAGCAGTCCTACAAGGAGGTCTTCCGACCTGCCCTCTCTCCTCCGCACCGGGTGGCCGTAGATCAGGAGCGTGGGACTGAAGTGCAGCCAAAAATCGAGGAGCAGCCCCTTCAAATAATGGAACAGGGGCTGCAACCTCTCACATTCCACATAAACATGGAACACGGACTCCTCTAGGCCACAAAAATAGCAAGAGGCCTGGGAGTCTGTGAACTTATCTAAAATCTTATTGCATGGGACTGCTCCATGCAACACCCTCCAGGCCAAGTCCCCAATAGATAAAGGGAGGACTCCTGAGTAGAGAGCCCCCCATGGGGACTTCCACCTCCGCCGGATGGCAAGATGGCACGCCAAGGCGTGTCGTGTCCGGACGGCAGGCAAAGATGGCAAAGTGGAGAGTGTGCAGGAGCAGCCCGTACAGGAAACCCCTCCGCGCAGAACTAAAAGGCACGGAGGGCATTTCCTCGAGATGGCTCAAATTGTGAGGCGCCGGTTCCCGAGAGGGGTTTCAGGGCCACGCGCCAATGAGGAATTCTGTCCGAACAGGGGTCAGTTCGGACGGGATCGCCCCACGTGTCTGAGCCTCCTCGATACACCTAGTGGAGTCGAGGCCCAGTGCCGCTTTCAGCGTCTCGATGGATTTAGCCGTGAGCCGGACGTTGGCCCAGGACAGGCGCTGTGCCAGCTCCTCCGGCACCATCCAGCCCGCTCCTCCGCCATCGAGCAGGTCCCCAACCCTGGTCACCTTACCAGGCACAGCCCTGCCCTCCGCCAGCTGCCCGATCCAGCGGTCACGGAGGTACGGATTCCTGAGCAGCAGCTCCTGAAGGAGAGCCACCACTCCTGACAGGGGAGAACTCTGCCTGGAGGCGACGCTGTTCCAGACCCATAGCAGTTCCTGGTAAAAGACAGACAGCTCCCGCAGGCAGGCACGTGCATGGCCCAATTCCACAAACAGGAGCTGCATGTCATAATTGAGGCCGTGCAGCTGGCGGAAGAAATACGTCGCCAGCGCACACCACCGAAGAGGATTCTCGACCTACAGGTATCTCTGCAGGGTCTGAAGATGGAAAGTCGCCACCCGGGTGCGAAGGCACACCAACGCCTGACCGCCCTCCCTAAGCGGAAGACTCAGAACCGTGAAAGAGACCCAGTGCTTCCCTTTGTCCCAGAAGAAGTCGATGAGCATCTTCTGCATCTTGGCGACAAATGCAGGGGGCAGGATCAAAGTGACCAACCCGTACCACAACATGGCAGCCACCAGCTGGTTTCTGACCAGCGCTCGACCCCTGTAGGACAACACTCGGAGCAGTCCTGTCCAGCGCCCTAGGCGAGCGGTGACTTTGGCCTCCAGCTCTTGCCAGTTCGCCGGCCAGGCGTCCTCGGCTGGGCTGAGGTAGACTCCCAAGTAGAGCAGGTGCATGGTGCTCCAGGCGAAGGGCCTGAACTCCTCCAGCAGGGAGTCCACCCGCCACTGACCCACCAGGAGTCCAGAACATTTCTCCCAGTTGATCCTGGTGGAGGATGCGTCCGAGTAAATCTGCTGGCATTCTCGCATCCTCCGCAAGTCAGCGGGATCCATGACCATGAGGAGCACGTCATCGGTGTAAGCCGAGAGGACGACTGCCACACCCGGCCCTTGCAGAGCCAGTCCCGTCAGCCTCTTCCGCAAGATGCGCAGGAAAGGATCCACGCAGACGGCATATAACTGGCCGGACATGGGGCATCCCTGATGCACACCCCTCCCAAAGCGAAGCGGCATCGTCAAAGACCTGTTAACTTTAATCAGACACTCCGCGGCAGCGTACAGAAGTCAGATCCGGGCGACGAAATGCGTCCCGAACCTAAATGTGCGTAGAGTTCCGAAGAGATACTCGTGATCCACCCTGTCGAACGCTTTCTCCTGATCCAGGGAAAGGAAGGCGACCAACAGACCAGATCTCTGGGAATGGTGGACCATGTCCTGGACCAGATGGATGTTATCGTGGATAGTCCGGCCCAGGACTGTGTAGGACTGGTCGGGTGGATCATGTGGGCCAGCACGGTGCCAAGGCGGGCAGACATGGCCCTGGCAAAAATTTTATAATCCGTACTGAGGTGGGAGACCGGGTGCCAGTTTTTTAATAGGCGGCGATCGCCCCTCTTAGGCTGCAGGACAATGACGCCCTGCGCCAAGAGAGGGGCATCTCCCCGATCGCCAGACTTTACCCCAGGACCCGCACGTAGTCGCCCCCCAGGACATCCCAGAATGCCCTGTGGAACTCCACGGTCAGCACGTGCAGCCCCGGGGACTTTCCGTTCGAGAGCTGGCCGAGGGTGCCGGTCAGCTCCACCAAGCTTAGCGGCGCGTCCAATTTTTCGGCGCCCTCCGGGCCGACCTTCAACAAGTCCTCCCACAAAACTCTGCGTGCATCCTCGCTGGACGGATCCGGAGAGAACAGAGCCCTGTAATAGGCCTAGGTCTTCGCGCTGATCCCCTCCAGATCCAAGACCAGAGATCCGTCGTCGGCCAGCAGACCCAACAGCTGCTTATGGACCCCCCATTTTTTCCGGTGAGTAGAAGAAGGGGGAGCCGCGGTCCAGGTCCCGGAGGATCTGGATCCATGACCTCACGTACGTGCCTCGGGACCCGATGAGCTGCAGGTCCTTCAGTGTGCCCTTCTTCTCTTCGTACACCTTCCGCAGGGCTGGGTCATCGACGACTTGACCGAGACAGGACTCCAGGTCGAGCACCTCCCTCTCCAACCACCTGACCCAGGCCTCCCGCCTCTTGGTCGACCCCCTTGTGTACTCCTGACAGAAGAGACGGATGTGAGCCTTGTCCAGGTCCCACCATAGCCTCAAGGAGGGGAAGCCCCCCTGCTTCCTTCTAGAGTCGGCCCAGAACCGATGAAACGAATCCCGGAACCACTCGTCCTCCAGCAGCAGGTTGTTAAAATGCCAGTACGTGGACCCCCGACGTGTGCAATGGAGCGAGCTCCGCCCACACCAGGTGGTGGTCCGTGCACAGCACTGGCCACATGGAAGCCACTGGGACGCAGGAGACGTACGCCCGGGAAATGTAAAGGCGGTCGATTCTGGACCTTCCTCCTCCAGACCTCACGTAAGTGAAGGTGCTGGAGTCGGGATGGCGATTTCATCAGACGTCCACCAAGTCGAAGGACCCGACCAGGTCCCTCAACTTCTCCACCAATGCCAGGCTGTGCGGGGGACCCAAATGGTACTTCGCCTCGAGGGTGCAATTAAAATCTCCCCCGAGGATGGCGCACTCGCCGACGTCGATGGAGCCCAGAAGAGCGGACACTTCTTCAAAGAAGCACACTTGCTGCGCACCAGCCGCAGTGACCTGAAGCAAACGGCCTGACACTTGCTCCTTGACCAACAAGATAACCAGCCTAAAATGCAGGGCCAGCAAGATAGCCACCCCGCTGGAATAGTTGGAGAGGTGACTCATGCTGACCCCTCCTTGCCACTCCAGGAGCCACGTGGCCTCGTCCTCTGGAATGGTGTGGGTTTCTTGCAGGAAGCACACCGCATACCTCCCGTCCTGGAGGACCAAGAAGTTATTAAATCTACGGCGCGCACCTCTGCTGCCGTTGATGCTGAGGCTGGCTATGGTTATCTTCATGACAAGAGCATAGTGCAACCTCTACTTAACCTAATGGGAGGAGGGAGAGCGGCCGCTATTCGACCGCCACTCCCTCAGCAGCCCGGCGAGGAACTTGTTGATCCGACGCTGCTCCCGTGGCCCCGCGCCCTCGTCCGTGCCCATGGATTTCACAGCGGCACGTACGGAGCCGACGAGCAGCACCAGATCCAACCATCTGTCTAGGGCCTTGGAGGCAGGGCAGTTCTTTCATACATGCCCCACCTCCTTACAGGCATGGCACTGCACACTGTCCAATGTCCAAATGATGCAGTGGGCAGCCCCCTCATGGCACACGATAAAAGCGCACTCGGTGTCCTCCTCCCGGGGCAGCTGAACAAAAAGCTGGTGCTGGAAGGAGAAGACGTGCCGGAGACTGGCCTCCCTGCATCCGAGTGGGATGGGTGTGATCCCCGACCTCACCTCCCCCAGTTGACATAGGTGGGGGGAGGAGGAGCTCAGCCAAAACAAAGGGCGGGATGTTTGACAAGAGGATCCTTTGCGCGGTGGCCTTGAGAGGATCCACCGGCAGGAAGGTCCCGCCCATGGTGAGCCCCTTGGTTACAGCCAGGGACACCGCCTGCTCCGATGTCAGGAAGAACACCGCCTTGCCGTACATTTTCGAGGCAGCGACAATGGCTGAAGGGCCGACAACCCCAGCCATGGCCTTCACGCATGCCTCGATAGTCATGTTGGGGTGAGTGTAGCTCTTCACCCCGTGCTTTTTAGTGATGAGGCGGAATGGTGACAGGGCAGCAGAAGCAGTGGGAGCAGCTGTGGCTGTGGCTGCCACACTTGCGTATGACCTTGCTGGCCCCATCACCAGCGATGATGTGGTCGCCATCGTGGGGCGCTTATTATAAAGGGCTACACCCACCCAAGTCACAGGCCTGGTGATGTTAATGGCCTCAGTGGTTGTTTTCCCTGAGCAGAGGGAGCTTTAAAAGTGAAGGCACACCTCTCCCCTTGTTGATTAAGTTGGGAGAGGGGCCTTCTCTCCTCTGATCAACGGGCAATTAATGGATATGAGGTGCCTCTTTAGAGAGAGACAAAGAGAGAGGCAAAGAGAGAGAGAAAGGGGGGTGCGAAGGAGGGAGGCTGCAGGGGCTGGGTCTCCACTCAAGATGGTGGGTGGGTGCTCGCAGGGGTGCACTCTCTGAAAAATAAGTCTCTTCTTGTGGGGGGAGAAGATGTCTTCACCTGGGAAAATAAAGCTGGAGATGCCCAGGCTCAGTCCACCACCAGGTCTTAACGATGTGATAATTAAATGATGACTTCGCCTGGGCAGCTCCAGCTGTCCCAGGTCAAGCAATAGGGAGGGGTGTTTGCTAGTGGTGTGTGTGGCCTAGTTTTTACAAGAGCCACACACACTCACACACACCCCTAAATGTTTTCTTCTCCTTCTTCTTTCCCCCCCCCACTTAAATACAAAGTCTTTATGAGAGTGCACCATGAAACACCCACCTGTAGAAGTTTTCCAACGGCTCTCTCTCCTTCTGAACATATGTAGGATGTTCGTTTTTCTCACCTCTCTCCCTCTCCTGTAATGGAGACCAGTTGGGGAAACAGTGATGGAATGGCTTCCCTTTGTTGTTAGCTCTGGTCTGGTCTCCTGATCTCTCCTCTCCTCTGGCACCCCAATAGTAGCTGCAGCAGCAACAGATGTGGTCTCTCCTCCTGGACAGAGAGAGAGACCTCACCTGTCCTGTCCTTTCCTCTCCTCTCCTCTCCTCTCTTCTGGCACAGCAGCAGCACCAGATTCCTGGCTGGCTATCAGGGATCCCGAGGTTCATTTTTCTCCGTTATTTAAATCTGGTAGTACTTGTTACAACTCATCAATTACATGATAAATCCATTACATTCATTAACCACAATAAGGCTAAGCCTTAAAAAACAGCTTTAAGATTAACAGTACAAATACAATAATACATTTTTCCAGACAAAACCAATGTCAACAATACAGGTACCCATAGTAAAAAACAATACATACCAGTCCTACTGGCAATCTAGTAACTCGTCATTTTTGCTTGGTATAAGCTGTTGTCCTTTTTAAAATTTTAACATTCAAGTACAACAGTACTTATACAACTCATCAGTTACATAGTAAATCCATTACATTCATTGACCAATTATGGTCAACAATATAAATACAACAATAAATTTTACAGGTAAATCAATAATGTTTACAGTACAAACTGCAACTATTTAATAAACCAAGAATCCGTACACACCAGTCCAACTGGCATCGTTCAATCATTCATTCCTCCATTCGTCCATTCGTTCGCTCAAGCGTAAGTTCCATTGTGCATGACTGCATACATGTGTGTCATTTCTATCTGCGTGCATGCGTGCATTCGTTCATCCGTCCGGCAGGCTTCACGCTCACCAAGCGGGACTTCATCCTGGGGAGCGAGGGCCCTTCATTCGACCGAACGTAATTTCCATTGTGTATGTGTGCGTATCATTTGTCTACCTGTGTGCATGCATGCGTTCGTTCATCCGTCCGGCAGGCCTCACACTCACCGAGTGACCCCCGTCCTGGGGAGCGGGCCCTTCATTCAGTCGAACGTAAGTTCCATTGTGTATGCGTGCGTATCATTTGTCGACCTGTGTGCATGCGTGCGTTTGTTCATCCGTCCGGCAGGCCTCACGCTCACCGAGTGACCCCCGTCCTGGGAAGTGGGCCCTTCATTCAGTCGAACGTAAGTTCCATTGTGTATGCGTGCGTATCATTTGTCGACCTGTGTGCATGCGTGCGTTTGTTCATCCGTCCGGCAGGCCTTACACTCACCGAGTGACCCCCGTCCTGGGGAGCGGGCCCTTCATTCAGTCGAACATAAGTTCCATTGTGTATGTGTGTGTATCATTTGTCTACCTGTGTGCATGCGTGCGTTCGTTCATCCATCCGGCAGGCCTCACACTCACCGAGTGACCCCCATCCTGGGGAGCAGGCCCTTCATTCGGTCGAACGTAAGTTCCATTGTGTATGCGTGCGTGCGTGCATATATTTGTAACCGCATGCGTGTGTTCACTAGAATGTTCATTCGTTCGATTAAGGAAGGCTTTAACACTAAATAACACCACAATATACAAAGTCCTACAACCATATCAAAAAATCACTTAAGACTTCAAGTAAACTACTTTTAACCAGAACCCGAAACTTCTTCAAAAAACAAGTAATACCAGTTCAACACCAGTCCTATTGGCACTCTAATAACTCCTCATCTTCACTTGATGTTATCCAACCATATAATGTCATAATCCTTATCCACAGTCTTCAACCTTTCCACAGAAAAGAAGCCGACCACTTTCTAAAATCCCGTAAAAGAGGAAAATGAGTACTCAAATTTCCTTCTTCTTGCTGTAATCACTCACAGGACCCAGCCATCAAGACATTGGTTATTCCTTGCCGATATACCTTGTTTTGTCTTTTATTTTCCTTTATTCCTTTTTCACTTTTATCCCGTTCTCTTTTCCCATCTTATGGCTGTTCAAGCACCATACCATAGATAGGAACAGTCTGTCTTTCCTCCACCAAAATGGCAGTGCACAAACCCGATCCCATCACCGAAACAAAGCCTCACATCTGCTACCAGACGAAGCACAGGCGGGGCCGCTGGAACTCATTCGGGCCGGAGACCATTCTTCAACTTTAAAAACCGTGCAGCATGCTCACCCACAGCATCTCCCGACTCCGCTTCTGTCGACCAGCCACTCTGCCCTGGGCCCCCTGCCTGGGGTCCTCCGCCCTGGGCCCCCCGCCTGGGGTCCTCCGTGCTGGGCCTCCCGCCTAGGGTCCTCCGTGCTGGGCCTCCCGCCTAGGACACTCTCCTCTGGGTCCTCCGTGCTGGGCCACCCACCTGGGGTCCTCCGCCCTGGGCCCCCAGCCTGGGGTCCTCCTCCCTGGGCCCCCCACCTGGGGTCCTCCGTGCTGGGCCTCCCGCGTAGGACACTCTCCTCTGGGTCCTCCGTGCTTGGCCCCCCGCCTGGGGTCCTCCATGCTGGGCCCCCCGCCTGGGGTCCTCCATGCTAGGCCTCCTGCCTGGGGTCCTCCATGCTGGGCCTCCTGCCTGGGGTCCTCCATGCTGGGCCCTGTGGTAAACCACTGTTATTGTATCCTACTGTTATCGTTATTGCATATTGTTACCTCTGGTTGGCGCTGTGTACCAATGCATGCCTCAGCTGGCTCCGCCCACATGACCAGGTATAAAGGTGGGTATTTCGGCAACCCACTTCCTTCTTGGAACCAGTTGGCCACGAGAGGCATGCTCTGTTCTTTAGTTAATAAAAACCTCTTCATTACTTTCCTAATTCATCGCCTTTTATGGAGTAATTGATAAGCGTATCAATTTTATTAACTAAAAGTAAAATGTCCGGAACTGAGCAGCAACAACAGCAGGCGTTACTGCGAGCCCTCAGACCAGCATGCCTGGACCTCGACCCTCAAGCAGCGGGTTCATCTACCAATTTCGAACACTGGCTGAGTTGCTTTGCATCCTTCCTAGAAGCCTCCGCCGTGACATCGGAGGAGAACAAACTAAAAGTTTTGACCGCCCAGGTGAGCCCTCAAGTATATACACTCATCCGGGACGCTACTACGTACACGGCGGCCCTCGAACTACTAAAAGGGCAATACACGCGCCCAGTGAACACGATTTACGCCAGACACCTCTTGGGATCCCGCAGGCAGCAACCGGGGGAATCGTTAGAGGCATTTTTACGGGCGTTACAGACACTGTGCAGGGACTGCGACTGTAAGGAGGTAACGGCTGCGGGGCACGCGGAGGGACTTACCTGTGATGCCTTCGTTAGGGGCCTCCAGTCCGACTACTTCCGGCAGAGACTGCTCGAAAGCAAGGAGCTCAACCTGAAGACGGCCGTAGCACTTGCGCTCTCGTTAGATGCGGCCCACTGAAACCTCAAAGCATACTCACGTAACGGCGCCGCGCCATGGCCATCGCGACCTTGGGACATGGGACCGCCGCCCCCGGTACCAACTGCTGCAGCGATGTCCCGAAATCAACGGGGACCGCCGCCCCCGGTACCAACCGCAGCGATGCCCCGTAACCAGGCCCAAAAATGCTATTTCTGTGGCCAGTTAAAACACCCTAGAGCGTGCTGCCCGGCTAAGACCGCTACCTACTCGGGCTGCGGGAAGAAAGGCCATTACGCCAATGCCTGCAGGGGGAAACCCGCGAACGCCAGCAGCGCCGCGTGCGAACCGTGGGGGCAGCCATCTTATCCGCCATTTTGTGCACCTCCGGCCGCGTGGGGACCTGAATCATGGCCGCCGCCATTTTGTCCGCCGCACTCAACCGCCATTTTGTCTCCAGACTCGACCACCGTCTCGTCGGACGACCATATCGACTCACTAAGCCATACATTGGCCTCCGTTACGCTGGATCAAGCCCTGCCTCATCATCTGTCCAGGTCCATGATGGACATCACGGTAAACGGCCCGCCACCACTTGCCTATTTGACAGCAGGAGCACAGAGAGTTTTATTCACCCCGACACGGTACGTAGCCACTCCCTCACGGTCCTGCCAATGCGCCATCGGATTTCTATGGCATCTAAGTCCCATTCAATGGACGTCGGCGGCTACTGTGTGGTGACCCTTTCGGTTAGGGGCACAGAATATAAAAATTTTAAACTTCTTGTCCTGCCCCGTCTTTGCGCTGCCGTGCTGCTAGGGTTGGATTTTCAGTGCCACCTTAAAAGTGTCACATTAGCATACGGTGGACCCCTCCCCCCACTCACAGTCTGCAACCAACACCTTTTAAATTGCCCGCCGCACACCACTTGCAGCCTTTCCACACTCAAAGTCCCCCCCCTCCCTTGTTCGCTAACCTCACCCGCGACTGTAAACCCATCGCTACCAAGAGCAAGCGGTACAGCGCCGGGGACAGAGCTTTTATTAGCTCTGAGGTGGAGCGGCTCCTGAAGGAGGGCATTATCGAAGGGAGCACCAGCCCCTGGCGAGCCCAGGTTGTAGTCGTTAAAACCACCGATAAACTCCGCCTGGTCATTGACTACAGCCAAACCATAAACCGGTACACTCAGCTGGACGCATACCCCCTTCCTCGCATATCTGATATGGTCAATCAGATTGCGCAATACAGAGTATTCTCCACCATTGACCTTAAGTCAGCATACCACCAACTCCCCATCCACCACGAGGACTGCCAGTATACTGCCTTCGAGGCGAACGGCCGCCTCTACCACTTCCTTAGGGTTCCCTTCGGCGTCACCAACGGGGTTTCGGTCTTCCAAAGGGAGATGGACTGGATGGTTGACCAGAACGCGCTGCAGGCCACCTTTCCCTACCTGGATAACGTCACCATCTGCAGCCACAACCAGCAGGACCATGACGCTAATCTAGAAAAATTCCTCTGTACGGCCCAGCGGCTGAACCTAACGTACAATAAGGAGAAATGTATGTTTCGCACCAAACGCCTTGCCATTCTCAGCTGCGTAGTGGAGAACGGAGTCATCGGGCCCGACCCCGACAGAATGCGCCCCCTTATGGAGCTCCCCCTCCCCCACTGCCAAAAAGCACTGAAGAGATGTCTGGGGTTTTTCTCTTACTATGCTCAGTGGGTGCCCCACTATGCGGACAAAGCCAGACCCCTCATCAAATCCACCTCCTTCCCCCTGACACCAGAGGCATGTGCAGCCTTCACTCTTATCAAGAGCGATATTGCGAAGGCCACAATGCACGCAGTGGATGAGTCCATCCCCTTCCAAGTGGAGAGCGATGCATCCGACTTCGCCCTAGCTGCGACCCTTAACCAGGCGGGGAGACCCGTGGCCTTTTTCTCAAGGACCCTCCAGGGCCCCGAGATTCGACACTCCTCTGTCGAAAAGGAGGCCCAGGCTATTGTGGAAGCGGTGCATCACTGGAGGCATTACCTGGC
Source organism: Somniosus microcephalus (assembly GCF_052327205.1). Classification (NCBI taxonomy): domain Eukaryota; kingdom Metazoa; phylum Chordata; class Chondrichthyes; order Squaliformes; family Somniosidae; genus Somniosus; species Somniosus microcephalus. The sequence continues at coordinate 17,537,070 of NW_028225186.1, read as the reverse complement.
CGGAAAACGGTTTACCCTTCTCACTGACCAGCGTTCAGTTGCTTTTATGTTCAATAATAAGCAGAGGGGCAAAATCAAGAACGACAAGATCTTGAGGTGGAGAATTGAACTCTCCACCTCCAATTACGATATCTTGTACCGGCCCGGGAAACTCAATGAGCCGCCAGATGCCCTATCACGTGGTACATGCGCCAACGCGCAGGTTAATAGATTGCAGTCCCTCCACAATGACCTCTGCCACCCGGGGGTCACCAGGTTCTTCCATTTCATCAAATCCCGTAACCTGCCCTACTCCATCGAGGAGGTCAGGACCATGACCAGGAACTGCCAAATCTGTGCCGAGTGCAAACTGCATTTTTATAGGCCAGACAGAGCAAGCCTGATCAAGGCCACTCGCCCCTTCGAGCGCCTGAGCGTCGATTTTAAAGGGCCCCTCCCCTCCTCTGACCACAACATGTACTTCCTCAACATAATTGATGAGTACTCCCGTTTCCCGTTTGCCATCCCTTGCCCAGACATGACCAGCACCACGGTCATCAAATGTCTGAATGACCTCTTTGCCCTGTTCGGGTTCCCTAGCTATATACATAGCGACAGGGGCTCATCTTTCATGAGCGACGAACTTCGTCAGTACCTGCTCGCGAGAGGTATTGCTACGAGCAGGACCACCAGCTACAACCCCCGGGGGAATGGCCAGGTGGAAAGAGAGAACGCGACGGTTTGGAAGGCCGTCCTCTTAGCCTTAAAATCTAAGGGCCTTCCGACCTCTCGCTGGCAGGAGGTCCTCCCTGCGGCGCTCCACTCCATCCGGTCACTGCTTTGTACTGCCACTAATGCCACCCCCCATGAGCAAATGTTCATTTTCCCCAGAAAGTCCACATCGGGAACCTCGCTACCGACATGGCTGACTTCTCCTGGGCCCGTCCTACTGCGGAGGCACGTGAGGACCCATAAAACAGACCCCCTGGTCGAGAGGGTGAACCTCCTACACACCAACCCTCAGTATGCCTACGTGGCGTACCCAGACAGGCGGGAGGACACGGTCTCCATATGAGACCTCGCACCCTCGGGTGCCCCTGAATTACCACCGTTAACCCCCACCACTTCTCCCAACCCAACCCCTGTAGACGGCATGCCGGAGCCCCAGGACCTTTCATTGACCACCCAGACACCAGATTCGACGTTGGATACTGCACCACCGCCGCCGCCACCACGACGATCAGGACGTCATACAAGGCCTCCTGATAGACTTACCTACACGAACTTGTAGTACACTTCACCCCGCCGGACTCAATTTTAAACAAGGGGCTTCATATCAAGGGGGTTCGAGTATAGGAATAGGGATACCTTACTACAGCTGTACAAGGTGCTGGTGAGACCGCATCTGGAGTATTGTGTACAGTTTTGGTCGCCCCATCTGCGGAAGGATGTTCTTGCCATGGAAAGAGTGCAGCGGCGATTCACCAGGCTGATACCTGGAATGGCGGGAATGACCTACGAGGAGAGATTGAATAGTTTGGGCTTGTACTCACTGGAGTTTAGAAGATTGAGAGGGGATCTCATCGAAACATATAAAATTATGGCAGGCCTGGACAGGCTGAATTCAGAGAGAATGTTTCCAATGGCAGGGGAGCACAGAACCAGGGGCCACAGTCTAAAAATAGCGGGCAAATCATTTAAAACAGAGATGAGGAAGAATTTCTTCACTCAAAGAGTGGTGAGCCTGTGGAATTCCCTGCCACAGAGGGCTGTGAAGGCTAATTCAATAAATATTTTCAAGAGAGAATTGGATATATTTCTGAAGGCTAAGGGGATTAAGGGTTACGGAGAAAAGGCGGGGACGGGGTACTGAACTGGTAAGATCAGCTAAGATCTCAGACGAAGATCAGCCATGATCTCATTGAATGGCGGAGCAGGCTCGAAGGGCCGAATGGCCTACTCCTGTTCCTATCTCTATGTTTCTATGTTTCTATGAATGTGGTAAACCACTGTTATTGTATCCTACTGTTATCGTTATTGCATATTGTTACCTCTGGTTGGGGCTGTGTACCAATGCATGCCTCAGCTGGCTCCGCCCACATGACCAGGTATAAAGGTGGGTGTTTCGGCAACCCACTTCCTTCTTGGAACCAGTTGGGCACGAGAGGCATGCTCTGTTCTTTAGTTAATAAAAACCTCTTCATTACTTTCCTAATTCATCGCCTTTTATGGAGTAATTGATAAGCGTATCAGGCCCCCCGCCTGGGGTCCTCCATGCTGGGCCTCCCGCCTAGGACACTCTCCTCTGGGTCCTCCGTGCTGAGCCACCCGCCTGGGGTCCTCCGTGCTGGGCCTCCCGCCTGGGGTCTCCGTGCTGGGCCACGCACCTGGGGTCCTCCATGCTGGGCCTCCCGCCTGGGGTCCTCCATGCTGGGCCTCCCGCCTAGGACACTCTCCTCTGGGTCCTCCGTGCTGGGCCACCCACCTGGGGTCCTCCGTGCTGGGCCTCCCGCCTGGGGTCCTCCGTGCTGGGCCTCCCACCTGGGGTCCTCCATCCTGGGCCTCCCGCCTGGGGTCCTCCGTGCTGGGCCTCCCCCCTGGGGACCTCCGCCCTGGGCCCCCCGCCTGGGGCCCTCCGTGCTGGGCCTCCCGCCTGTGGTCCTCCGTGCTGGGCCTCCCGCCTGGGGTCCTCCGTGCTAGGCCTCCCGCCTGGGGCCCTCCGTGCTGGGCCTCCCGCCTGGGGTCCTCCGTGCTGGGCCCCCCGCCTGGGGTCCTCCGTGCTGGGCCTCCCGCCTAGGGCCCTCCGTGCTGGGCCTCCCGCCTGGGCCCCTCCGTGCTGGGCCCCCCGCCTGGGGCCCTCCGTGCTCGACCTCCCGCCTGGGGCCCTCCGTGCTGGGCCTCCCGCCTGGGGCCCTCCGTGCTGGGCCCCCCGCCTAGGACACTCTCCTCTGGGTCTTCCACCCTGGGCCTTCTGCACTGGGCCCTCCGCACTGACATTCCCCATGAGCAGCCGGGGTGTGGAGCAGCCCGTTCACACAGCACCGAGCAGAGCTGAGGTGCTGAGAATCTCGCAGCCTCCCCTGGGGTTCATTAACCCGCTCCCTGAGCTCTCTCACCTGATGTGTCAGCGACAGCTGCCGAGGTCCGCGCATGCTCAGCTCACACTGCCTGGGTGATTGACGGAAGCTTCCGACCAATAGGGAGCCGGCGGCAGGTCAACCAGCCAATCGGGGAACCCGAGGGGCAGGACTAGCGGCACCCAGTGGGCGGGGCTGGAGGAGCGAGCAGGCGGCGGGTCCTCCAACCAATCGGGGAGCCCGAGGGGTGGGACTAGCGGCACCCAGTGGGCGGGGCTGGAGGAGCGAGCGGGCGGCGGGTCCTCCAACCAATCGGGGAGCCTGAGGGGCGTGGCTTGCGGCACCTAATGGGTGGGACTGGAGGGGCGGGGCTACCGCACCCAGTGGGCGGGGCTGGAGGAGCGAGCGGGCGGTAGGCCCTCCAACCCATCGTGGAGCCCAAGGGGCGGGACTAGCGCCGGCTGATTGTCTGATCTGCAGGGCAGCGAGTTTCTCCAGTCCCTTGTTCAGGGCCCGGGGCCAGGGGAGGCTGTGGGCCTTTATTTCCCACATTGGACACAAGGCCCTTTGTCTCACAACAAACTGGCTCAGGTTTTAATAGAGACTTTTTAAATTCATCAATAAAAGCAGATAAATCTCGTGGAACAAAATATTTAATATTTGGGAGTAAAAATACTGTTATTTTTCCTCTGTGGAATTTGTTAGTTTCAGACAATAACAACGATTTGTATTTATAGAACGTATTTATTGTAGTAAAATGTCCCAACGTGCTTCACGGGAGCGTTGTAAAACAAAATTTGACACCAGGTACAAACCAAGCATATTCCCATAAGGAGGAAAGATGGGGCGTCCAAAGCTCAAGCTCCCTGGATGACAAAGGATGTAGACATTAGAATAAAACAGAAAAAGGAGGTTTACGACAAATGTCAGGTGCAGAATACAGTCAAAAACCAGGAGAATACAGAGAGTGGGGGGAAATTGAAATAGGATATATGAAAGAAAGACTTGCATTGATATAGCGCCTTTCACAACCACCAGACATCTCAAAGCTCTTTACAGCCAATGAAGTACTTTTGAAGTGGAGTCATTGTTGTAATGTGGGAAACACGGCAGCCAATTTGTGCTCAGCAAGCTCCCACAAACAGCATTGTGATAATAACCAGGTAATCTGTTTTTGTTATGTTGGTTGAGGGATAAATATTGGCCAGGACACCGGGGATAACTCCCCTACTCTTCTTCAAAAGAGTGCCATGGGATCTTTTACATCCACCTGAGAGAGCAGACGTAGCGTCAGTTTAAAGTCTCATCAGAAACAGTGCAGCACTCCCTCAGCACTGCACTGGAGTGTCAGCGTAGCTTTATGTGCTTAAGTTCCTGGAGTGGGACTAGAACCCACAACCTTCATGACTCAAAGAGCAAGTGTGCTGCCCACTGAGCCACAGCTGGCACAAGGGAGAGAAGACAAGAAAAGATTAGTGGGTAATGTAAAAGGGAACCCAAAAATCTTTTATAAACATATGAAAAGTAAAAGGATAGTTAAAGGAATGGTGGGGCCGATTAGGGACCAAATAGGAGCTGATCATACGGAGGCAGAGGGCGTGGCTGAGGTACTGAATGAGTACTTAGCATCTGTCTTCACAAAAGAAGAGGATGAAGTTAATGTCGCAGTAGAGGAGGGGGGAGTAGAGAAATTGGATAAAAATGGATAGAAAGGAGGTGCTAAATAGGTTGTCATCACTCAAAGTTAACAAGTCACCCAGTCCAGGTGGATGCATCCTAGATTGCAGAGGGAAGCTAGGGTGGAGATAGCAGAAGCTCCGACCACAATTTTTCAATCTCCCTCAGATATATGGGAGGGGTGCCAGAGGACTGGAGGATTGCAAATGTTACACCCTGTTTAAAAAAAGGGGAAGAGGGATAAACCTGGTAACTACAGGCCAATCAGTCTAATGTCAGTGGTGGGTGAACGGCTAGAGACCATTGTCAAGGACAAAATTCATTCTCACTTGGAGAAGCATGGGTTAATAAGCGGCAGCCAGTATGGATTTGTTAAAGGTAAATCCTGTTTGACTAACCTGATTGAGTTCTCTGATGAAGTGACAGAGGGTTGATGAAGGTAGTGCAGCAGATGTTGTATATATGGACTTTCAAAAGGCATTTGATAAAATACCACATAAGAGACTTACTCTGAAAATAGAAGCAAAGGGAATTAAAGGGCTGATGGTAATTTGGGTATATAATTGGCTAAGGGAGAGGAGGCAGTGAGCAGTGCTGAGGGATGTTTTTCTGACTGGAGGGAAGTATGCAGTGGGTTCCCCCAGGGGTCGGGATTAGGACCATTGCTTTTCTTGTTATATATAACTGACCTGGACTTGGGTATAGGTGAACAATTTCAAAGTTTACGGATGATACTATTTACTATGTTGCCACGTTTTGTGAGTGTAGTAGTAGCAGACTTCAGAAGGACAGAGACAGACTGTGAAATGAGCAGACACAAGGCAGATGACATTAAATGAGGATAAGTGTGAAGTGATGCACTTTGGGAGAAACAACAGGGAGAGGCCGTATAATCTAAATGGGACTATTTTGAGGGGATGCAAGAGCAGAGGAACCTGGGGGTCCATATTCACAAGTCTTTGAAAGTGCCACGGCAAGTTGGTGAGGTGGTTCAGAAAGCGTATGGGATACTTGGCTTTGTAAATAGGGCCATTGAATACAAAAACAAGGAAGTTACACTAAACCTTTACAAATCACTAGTTAGGAACATAGGACAGGAGGAGGCCATTCAGCCCCTCGAGCCTGTTCCGCCATTCAATGAGATCATGGCTGATCTGTGACCTAACTCCATACACCCGCCTTTGGCCCATATCCCTTAATACCTTTGGTTAACAAAAACCTATCAATCTCAGATTGAAAATTAACAATTGATCGAGCATCAATTGCTGTTTGTGGAAGAGAGTTCCAAACTTCTACCACCCTTTGTGTGTAGAAGTGTTTCCTAATTTTACTCCTGAAAGGTCTGGCTCTAATTTTTAGACTGTGCCCCCAGTCCTAGAATCCCCAACCAGCAGAAATAGTTTCTCTCTCTCTACCCTATCTGTTCCCCTTAATATCCTGAAAACTTCGATCTGATGACCTCTTAATCTTCCAAGTTCCAGGGAATAATAATAATTTAACTTTATTGTCATTGCACAAGTACATGAACAACGAAATGTGAGCTTGCAAGCATCCCATGACTGGGAGAAGCAAAGCCGCTGCGTCGGTGCGCGCTGCCATTCCATTTCCACCATTCCTCCTGTCCGACAATCTTCAGCCCAACGCCCAGGCCTGCGCACCAGCCACTCCTCCTTCTGTGACCTTCCCACCAACCACCCCTCCTCGGGGCTCTTTCCGTGACCTTCTGTACCTGGTCTTCCCTGATAGTCACCCCTCCAGGTACTAAGCAGGCCTGGCTCTGCTTAGCTTCCCAGCCTTGCCAGTGACCCTGTCCCTAGTCCCAAGGCATCCCTCCTTGTAACCTAAACCTTGAAGTCCAGGTATCATTCTGGTAAACCTACGCTGCACTCCCTCCGAGGCCAATATATCCTTCCTAAGGTGTGATGCCCAGAACTGCTCACAGTGCTCCAGGTGTGGTCTAACCCGGGTTTTGTACAGCTGCAGGATTTTGGCCTCAGCTGGAGTCTTGTGTACAGTTCTGGGCACCACACTTTAGGAAGGATGTCAAGGCCTTGGAGAGGGTGCAGAGGAGGTTGACCAGGATGGTACCAGGGATGAGGGACTTCAGTTATGTGGAGAGACTGGAGAAGCTGGGATTGTTCCCCTTAGAGCAGAGAAGGTTAAGAGGAGACCTAATAGAGGTGTTCAAAATGATGAGGGGTTTTGATTGAGCAAGTAGGGAGAAACTGTTCACTCTGGCAAGTGGGTCGGTAACCAAAGGTCACAGATTTAAAATAGTTACTAAAAGAACTAGAGGGGAAATGAGGAGAATTGTTTTCATACAGAGGGTTGTTCAGATCTGGAACGCACCATCTGAAAGGATGCGGGAATCAGGTTCCACAGGAACTTTCAAACAGTAATTGGACGAGTCCTTGAAGAGGACTAGTTTGCAGAGTTCTGGGGATAAAGCTGGGGTGTGGGACTAAATTGAACAGCTCTTTCAAAGACACGATGGGCCGAATCACCTCCTTCTGTGCTGTTAGATTTTATGATCAGTGTGAAGTCGCTGGTGTCTCTTCAACTCCCTGGAGCTTTTAAAGCTCTTCCCACAGTCAGAACATTTAAAGGGCCTCTCGTCAGTGTGAACTCGCTGATGTGTCAGCAGGTTGGATGACTGAGTGAATCCCTTCCCACACACGGAGCAGGTGAACGGTCTCTCCCCAGTGTGAACTCGCCGATGTGCCAGCAGGTTGCATGAATCAGCGAATCCCTTCCCACACACAGAGCAGCTGAACGGCCTCTCCCCAGTGTGTAGGTGTTGGTGTTGCTTGAGCTCCCCGGAGCTTTTAAAACTATTCCCACACTCAGAACATTTAAAGGGTCTCTCGTTAGTGTGAACTCGCTGGTGCCCCTTCAGCTCCCCAGAGCTTTTAAAGCTCTTCCCACAGTCAGAACATTTAAAGGGCCTCTCGTCAGTGTGAACTCGCTGATGTGTCAGCAGGTTGGGTAAATGAGTGAATCCCTTCCCACACACAGAGCAGGTGAATGGTCTCTCCCCAGTGTGAACGCGCTGATGTACCAGCAGGTTGGATGACACAGTGAATCCCTTCCCACACACAGAGCAGCTGAACGGCCTCTCCCCAGTGTGTAGGTGTTGGTGTTGCTTGAGCTCCCCGGAGCTTTTAAAACTATTCCCACACTCAGAACATTTAAAGGGTCTCTCGTTAGTGTGAACTCGCTGGTGCCCCTTCAGCTCCCCAGAGCTTTTAAAGCTCTTCCCACAGTCAGAACATTTAAAGGGCCTCTCGTCAGTGTGAACTCGCTGATGTGTCAGCAGGTTGGGTAAATGAGTGAATCCCTTCCCACACACAGAGCAGGTGAACGGTCTCTCCCCAGTGTGAACGCACTGATGTACCAGCAGGTTGGATGACACAGTGAATCCCTTCCCACACACAGAGCAGGTGAACGGCCTCTCCCCAGTGTGTAGGTGTTGGTGTTTCTTGAGCTCCCCGGAGCTTTTAAAACTCTTCCCACAGTCAGAACATTGAAAGGGTCTCTCGTCAGTGTGAACTCGCTGGTGTACCAGCAGGCTGGAGGGCCGAGCGAATCCCTTCCCACACACGGAGCAGGTGAATGGCCTCTCCCCAGTGTGTAGGTGTTGGTGTCTCTTCAAACCCCCGGAGCTTTTAAAGCTCATCCCACAGTCAGAACATTTAAAGGGTCTCTCGTCACTGTGAACTCGCTGATGTACCAGCAGTTGGGATGAATCAGTGAATCCCTTCCCACACACGGAGCAGGTGAGCGGCCTCTCCCCAGTGTGTAGGAGCCTGTGTCCCTTCAGCTCCTGGGGGCTTTTAAAGCTCTTCCCACAGTCAGAACATTTAAAGGGTCTCTCGTCATTGTGAATAAGTTGGTGTTGCTTTAGTTCCCCGGGGCTTTTAAAGCTCTTCCCACAGTTAGGACACTGAAATGGTCTCTCATCAGTGTGAACAAGCTGGTGTCCCTTCAGATACCGAGCGCTTTTAAAGCTCTTCCAACAGTCAGAACATTGAAATGGTCTTTCCTCAGTGTGAACTCCCTGGTGTGTTCGCAGGTGGGATGAACAAACAAATCCCTTTCCACACACGGAGCAGGTGAACGAACTGTCCCTGGTGCGACTGCGCAGTTGAACTTCCAATGCAGACGGGGAACTGAAGCCCTTCCCGCCGTCCCCACCTTTACCCGGTTTCTCCCTGGTGTGACAGTGCACGTGTCTCACCAGGTCAGGCGATCGGCTGAATCCGCGTCCACAGACTGAACACGTGTGCGGTTTGTCTGCGTTGTGATCCCTGCTCTCTCCTTCCATGTGCAAAGGCCGATGATATTCAGGTCCTGATGAATCCAGCGACTCTGTCAGATCTTGATGTGATGTTTGGTCTGAGCTTCCCGCCTGTAACTGCTCCACTTCTATAACCCTGTAAATTGAGATCAGAAAAGGATCAGAGGCAAACTGTTGTTTAATTTTCCCCTTTCCGAACCTAGGGGCAGTGAAGCTGATTTTCAGGCCCCAGCTGCTGCACAGGTTGGTTGAAAGGATCAGCAGTAATGGCGGCTGTAATACCCACAAGGCCCCGGCTCTGCAGAAAGTGCTCTGTTGACTCTGAGTCCCGCGCATGTGCTCATGGCCCCCGCGCTCTCCCTCCTGCTCAACAATCGCCCGTCCCGATCGGTCCGCAACACGCATGCCCAGCACACAAAACCCCGCGGTTGGAACATCGGGCGTGCATGCGGAGCCGCAACATCTGGTACGCGTGAGCGGCTCAGGTGGGGGCGAGTCGGTGTTTCGCCTCAGCCGCCAGGGAGGTGCGCATGCGCAGGACGACCCAACATTCTTCCTGTCAGCAATCACTCCCTCGTTTCTTTAAAAACAGAAAAAGCTGGAAATACTCAGCAGGTCAGGCAGCATCTGTGAAGAGAGAAACAGAGTTAACGTTTCAGGTCGATGACCATTCGTCAGAACTGCTTGCTCTTTAGTGTCAGCCAGTGGCTCAGTGGGCAGCACTCTCGCCTCTGAGTCAGAAAGTTGTGCATTCAAAGTCCCACTCCAGAGACTTGAGCACAAAAATCCAGGCTGACAGTCCAGTGCAGTGCTGAGGGAGTGCGGCACTGTCGGAGGTGCCGTCTTTCGGATGAGATGTTAAATTGAGGCCCTGTTTGCTCTCTCAGGTGGATGTAAAAGATCCCATGGCATTATTTCAGGAAAGAAAGACTTGCATTTATATAGTGCCACCAGATATCCTAAAGTGCTTTACAGCCAATGAAGTACTACAATGAAGTAGTCACTGTTGTAATGTGGGAAAGAGCAGGGGAATTATCCCCAGCGTCCGAGCCAATGTTTATCCCTCAATCAACATAAAAAATGATAGATTATCTGGTCATTATCACATTGCTGTTTGTGGGAGCTTGCTGTGCGCTAATTGACTGCCGCATTTCCTACATTACAACAGTGACTACACTGCAAAAGTACTTCATTGGCTGTAAAGTACTTCGGGATGTCCGGTGGTGGTGAAAGGCGCTATATAAATGCAAGTCTTTCTTCCTTCAATGGGCTCACCAGCAACCTCTTCTGGCGGTTGGTTGATTGACAGCCGAGAGTCCGCGCATGCGCACTCAGAGCGGCGGTTTGGGCCGAGTCCGGCACAGCGACCCCTCCCGGTCACCAAGGGCAACAACCGCGCATGCCCAGAGGAGACCAGCCCCCCTCCCCCCCACTCGGAGCTGCGCCTGCGCACTCGGATCCTGCCGGACGGAGTCGGCGCGGGGCCATTCCGGGGAAAGGCCTTGTGTCGGTTCCAGAGTCGCGATCGGTGACGCGAAGTGAGTTTTCTCCGCTCCGATTTGGTGGAGAATGGCGTGGGGTGGATCGGGAGAGAATAGAGAGAAATAGAAAAAACTCAGAGTCCGCGAGGCCCTGGACCGAGCGGCGGCACTTGGACGGTGCATGTGATCTCCTCGGGGACACATCACCCGGGCCCGTGGCCTGATTGACGGCAGCTTCCCACCAATAGGGAGCGAGCGGGAAGGGGCTGGAGTAGCGAGCCGGCGGCGGGTCCTCCAACCAATCGGGGAGCCCGAGGGGCGGGGCTTGCGGCACCCAGTGGGCGGGGCTGGAGGAGCGAGCCGGCGGTGGGTCCTCCAACCAATCGGGGAGCCCGAGGGGCGGGACTAGTGGCACCCAGTGGGCGGGGCTGGAGGAGCGAACCGGCGGCGGGTCCTCCAACCAATCGGGGAGCCCGAGGGGCAGGACTAGTGCCGGCTGATTGTCTGATCCGCAGGGCAGCGAGTTTCTCCAGTCCCTTGTTCAGGGCCCGGGGCCAGGGGAGGCTGTGGGCCTTTATTCCCCGCATTGGACACAAGGCTCTTTATCTCAAGCATAGGGTGACGTCGCATTGAAACTTTCCGCTCTCCTTTACAAATATGGCTCTCTGGCTCAGGCATAGGGTGACGTCGCATTGAAACTTTCTGCCCTCCTTTACAAAGATGGCTGCCGTTAACCTGGGCCTGTAAGGGGAAGAAATCCCCGCAACTGCAAACACGGGATCTTCAGCTTATTATTGGGGGCTTGCCTCCTGCACGAGTCGTTTATGAAGCCTCCCCACCCACCTACCGGTCCATTACTCCCCTCAGTCGCGATTTTTACCCGCTGCAACATCGCGCTCCCGGCTTCAGCCACTGTCCATCTCCAGTAACACACTGCGCATGCTCAATATACCGGCCCCTCCTGCACCTGCGCGCTGGGCTCTTGTAGTCTGGGTGCGGCACGTGGTCCACCGCGGGGAATGCTGGGTAAAAGGCCAGATTAGTGAATGGAACATGATTTACTGTGATCAGATTGAGGACTGAACCATGTTCATTCTAGTCGTCATGGTTTGCTTCTGCTGATCTTAATAACCCCTGTACCTGCGCTGGAGATTAATATTCTGTTTAAATAGTGAATAAATAAAGCTCGAGGAACAGCACCTCATCTTTCAATTCGGCACTTTACAGCCTTCTGGACTCAGCATTGAGTTCAACAATTTCAGACTTTAACACTTACTCCCATTTTTCATGCTGTATGATTTTGCCATCCCCATTTGCAACATTTTCCAAGACTCGGTTTCACAGCCACATCTCTTTCCTCAGCAACTGTCTCCGGTTCCAACTTATTCCACGTGGATTCCAACTGAACTTCCACCCTTCGTGTTTCAGATCCACCCAGGATAACTTTCCTGCCTCTTACCTTAGTAATATCTGTTACATCTCCAGCTTTTTCCAGTTCTGATGAAGGGTCCCAGACCTGAAACATTAACTCTGTTTCTCTCTCCACGGATGCTGCCTGGCCTGCTGAGTATTTCCAGCATTTTCTGTTGTTATTTCAGTGAATAAATAAGCTTTGTTTCAAACACACAGTGTGTCAAATATTTGATTTCTCCATGATAAGAGAAGACGAATTGATGTTCTGTTCCAGACTGTTTAATTTTCGGGCCTTTTCTTACTCTAGATTATTTCCGTTCTCATCTCGTTCGCCTTCTACCACATCAAACCCCAAGCTTGCTCCGTTTGAGTACACAACTTGTGGGTGTCATAGACTGAACTGTAGTGTCTCACTTACACTCAACTGCCATCAACTGGTCCAGGCAGCGGGCGGTCGAGGGGGTCGTTCGGCCCGACTGCCTGCCTCTCTTCCGGTGGCCCTGGAGATGGAGAACGCAATGTCCGCCGGCAGGCTCGAGGCCTTCCGCGACCGGTGGGTGCTGCAGGGACTGGAGTGCATCATCACCCCGGCCAACGAAATTTTAATTTAATTTGTTAACTTTCATTTAATGGTTTTTTAAGTTACAGTTTATTTGTTTATGGTCCCTACAAAAGAGTAAACTCATCTGCACACCGCAGGGACTGGAGTGCTTATCACCACAGGTAATGAAATGTTAATTGAATTATTAAGTTTCCTTTAATGTTTTAAGTTAAGCTACAGTTTATTTGTTTACACAAAAGAGCACTCTCAGCTGCAATTCCTTTGAACCATAGCTTTATAGAACTATCTTGCATAAGTTTTGAAATCTATTATCTGTATCATTTAACCCTTTGTGGATTCGATTTAGTAAAACTCCTCCACACGGACTGCACGTGATAACCTTTGAAAGGTTCTGATCTTTGTCGTAGTAATTTCTGAGCATGATGGTCTAGTTGATTTAATCTCTTGTTACTAACATACCTTGCACTATTTCTTTCATCGAGATAATTATTTCAAATACTTCCATTATCAGGTCTTTAGAAACATAGAAACATAGAAGATAGGAGCAGGAGTAGGCCATTCGGCCCTTCGAGCCTGCTCCGCCATTCAATGAGATTATGGCTGATCATCCAATTTCAGTACCCTGTCCCTGCCTTCTCCCCATATCCCTTGATCCCTTTAGCCTTAAGAAATATATCCAACTCTTTCTTGAATATACTTAATGAACTGGCCTCCACCGCCCTCTGTGGCAGAGAATTCCATAGGTTCACCACTCTCTGGGTGAAGAAATTCCTCCTCATTTCAGTCCTAAATGGCTTACCCCTTATCCTTAGACTATGACCCCTGGTTCTGGACTCCCCAGCCATCAGAAACATCCTTCCTGCATCTAGTCTGTCCAGGCCTGACAGAATTTTATAGGTTTCGATGAGATCCCCTCTCAATCTTCTAAACTCCAGTGAGTATAAGCCCAATCGACACAATCTCTCCTCATACGTCATTCCTGCCATCCCAGGTATCAGCCTGGTGAATCTTCGCTGAACTCCTTCCATGGCAAGAACATCCTTCCTCAGATAAGGCGACCAAAACTGCACACAATACTCAAGGTGTGGTCTCACCAAGGCCCTGTACAACTGCAGCAAGACATCCTTGTTCTTGTACTCGAACCCTCTTGCTACGAAGGAACAACATACCATTTGCCTTCTTAACCGCCTGCTGCACCTGCATGCTTACCTTCAGCGACTGGTGCACAAGAACACCCAGGTCTCTTTGCACTTCCCCTTCTCCCAATCTATAGCCATTCAAATAATAATCTGCCTTCCTGCTTTTGCCACCAAAGTGGATAACCTCACATTTATCCACATTATAGTGCATTTGCCATGTTTCTGCCCAATCACCCAACCTGTCCAAATCGTACTGGAGTTTCTCGACATCCTCCTCACAGCATACCCTCCCACCCAGCTTTGTGTCGTCTGCAAATTTGGAGATATTACATCCAATTCCCTCGTCCAGATCATTAATATATATTGTGAACAGCTGGGGTCCTAGAACCGATCCTTGCGGTACCCCACTAGTCACTGCCTGCCACTCCGAAAACGACCCGTTTATTCCAACTCTTTGCTTTCTGTCCGCCAACCAGTTCTCTATCCAAGTCAATACCTTGCCCCCAATCCCATGTGCCTTAATTTTGCACGCTAATCTCTTATGCGGGACCTTATCGAAAGCCTTCTGAAAGTTCAAATACACCACATCCACTGGTTCTCCCTTATCTATTTTACCAGTTACATCCTCAAAAAATTCCAGTAGATTAGTCAAGCATGATTTACCTTTTGTAAATCCATGTTGACTTTCTCCGATCCAGTCACTGCTTTCCAAGTGCTCTGCTATTACATCTTTGATATACCTATCAATTCATTCCATGAAAAGCGACGAGTTAAGATAGTAACTATAGGTTTTTATTGGCTAAATAACAGAGCCCACCCTCGTGGGTGACCGGTTCCAGCAAGGAAGAATACTAGCCAAGCAATCACCTTTATACCTGGGCAAGCAGGCGGAGCCATGGGCGGAGTCAGCTGAGGTATGCCTAGGTATAACAGCGTGCGAGGCAAGAGGTAACCTTGTGTAGTGATAACAACAGTGTAAACAATAACAGTGGTTTACCACAATCTTTTATAATGGACTCTAGCATTTTCCCCACTACCGATGACAAGCTTACCGGTCTATAATCCCCCGCCTTTTCTCTGAAACCTTTTTTGAATAGTGGGGTAACATTAGCTACCCGCCAATCCATGGGTACCGTTCCAGAGTCTATCGAGTTCTGGAAGATGATCAGCAATGCATCTATTATTTCTAGGGCCACTTCCTTAAGTACCCTGGGATGTAGATTATCAGGCCCTGGGGATTTATCGGCCTTCAGGCCCATCAATTTCCCTAACACCATTTCCCTACAAATACTGATTTCTTTCAGTTCCACCCTTTCATCAGACCCTATGTTCCCCGGCATCTCTGGGGAGGTTATTTGTGTCCTCCTTTGTGAAGACAGAACCAAAATATGTATTTAGTTGGTCTGCCATTTCTTTGTTCCCCATTATAAATTCCCCCGATTCTGACTGCAAGGGACCTGCGCTTGACTTCACCAATCTTTTTCTCTTCACCTATCTATAAAAGCTTTTACAGTCAGTTTTTATGTTCCCTACTAGCTTACTCTCATATTCTATTTTCCCTTTCTTAATTAATCCCTTTGTCCTCCTTTGTTGAATCCTAAACTGCTCCCAATCCTCAGGATTATTGCTTTTTCTGGCCAATTTATATGCCCTCTCCTTGGACCTTATGCTATCCCTAATTTCCCTTGTTAGCCACGGTTGAGTCACCTTTTTTGTTTTATTTTTATGCCAAACTGGGATGAACAAATTCTGTAGTTCATCCATTCGGTCTTTGAATGTTTGCCATTGCCTATCCACCGTCAACCCTTTGAGTGCCATTCCCCAATCAATCCTACCCAACTCGCTCCTCATACCATCGTAGTTTCCTTTATTTAAATTGAGGACCCTTGTCTCCGAGTCAACTATTTCATTCTCCATCTTAATGAAGAATTCGATCATATTATGATCGCTCCGACCCAAGGGGCCTCGTACAACAAAATTGCTAATTATTCCTTTGTCGTTACATAATACCCAGTCTAAGATGGCCTGATCTCTGGTTGGTTCCTCGACATATTGGTCCAGGAAACCATCCCATAAACACTCCAGGAATTCCTCCTCCACAGCATTGTTACTCATTTGGTTGGCCCAATCTATATGTAGATTAAAGTCACCCATGATGACTCCTGTGCCCTTATTGCACGCTTCTTTAATTTCTCTTTTAATGCCATCCCCAACCTCCGCCTTACTGTTTGGAGGTCTATAAACCACTCCCACTAACGTTTTTTTCCCCTTAGTATTTCTCAATTCTACCCATACAGATTCCACCTCATCAGAGCTAATATCCTTCATTACAATTGTGTTAATCCCTTCTTTAACCAGTAATGCTACGCCACCTCCCTTTCCTTTTTGCCTATCTTTCCTGAATATCGAATACCCCTGGATGTTGAGTTCCCAGTCCTGGCCTTCCTTGAGCCACGTTTCCGTTATCCCAACCAAATCGTATTTGTTTACTTCTATTTGCGCAGCCAATTCATCCACCTTATTATAAATGCTCCTCGCATTAAGACACAAAGCCTTCAGGCTTGTTTTTTTAACGCTCTTAGACCTATTGGAATTATTATTTACTGTGGCCATGTTTGATTTAAACCGTTGATTTCTCTGACTGCCACTTTTGTTTTTCTCCTTCCTATCTTTTGCTTTTATCCTTGTTTCCCTTTCCTGTCTCCCTGCTCAGGTTCCCAACCCCCTGCCATTTTAGTTTAAACCCTCCCCCACAGCATTAGCAAACACCCCCCCTAGGACATCGGTTCCAGCCCTGCCCAGGTGCAAACCGTCCGGTTTGAACTGGTCCCACCTCCCCCAGAACCGGTTCCAATGTCCCAGGAACTTGAATCCCTCCCCCTGGCACCATTCCTCTAGCCACGTATTCATCTGAACTATCCTTCTATTTCTACTCTGACTAGCACGTGGCACTGGTAGCAATCCTGAGATTACTACCTTTGAGGTCCTGTTTTTTAATTTATCTCCTAACTCCCTATATTCCACTTTTAGGACCTCATCCCGCTTTTTACCTATATCGTTGGTGCCTATATGCACCATGACAACTGGCTGTTCACCCTCCACTTCCAAGATGTTCTGCAGCCGCTCGGAGACATCCTTGACCCTTGCACCAGGGAGGCAACACACCATCCTGGAGTCTCGTTTGCGGCCGCAGAAACACCTATCTATTCCCCTTACAATTGAATCCCCTATTACTATAGCTCTACCCCTCTTTTTCCTCCCATTCTGTGCAGCAGAGCCACCCCTGGTGCAAGGAAGTTGGCTGCTGCTGCCTTTCTCTGATAAGCCATCCCCCCAACAGTACTCAAAGTGGTGTATCTGTTGGAGAGGGGGATGGCCACAGGGGACCCCTGCACTACCTGCCTGCGCCTAGTACTCTGCCTGTTGGTCACCCGTTCCCTTTCTTCCTGTCCAACCTCTACCTGCGGTGTGTCCAACTCCGTAAATGTGCTATTCACGATGTCCTGAGCATCATGAACGCTCCAGTATGTATCCAATCACAGCTCCAGCGCCGCAATGCGGTCTGTCAGTAGCTGCAGCTGGATGCACTTCCTGCACATGTAGTTGTCAGGGACACAGGAAGTGTCCCTGAGTTCCCACATACTGCAGGAGGAGCATATCACGGGGCCCGGCTGTCCTGCTATGACTTACCCTTTAATTAATTGAATTTAAATTAAATCAATCAATCCCACTATTACACTACAGTTAACTGGTTTACCAACAGTCCCCGCTACACCAGAGAGACCTTAGAAACTATAAACCAGAGTTAAAGTTCTAAAAAAAAGAGAAATACTCACCAACCAATCACTTACCTGCTTCCTGGTGACGTCACACTTTGATTACTTTTTACCTCTCTCCCCTGCTGTTGAACTGGTCGGGCTGCTCCTGACTCACTGCCGTCGGTTTTAATCTGCCGCCGATGCTCAGTGTTCCCACGCAGGTCCGCTCTGGTCGGGCTGCTCCTGACTCACTGCCGCCGATGCTCAGTGTTCCCACGCAGGTCCGCTCTGGTCGGGCTGCTCCTCGCTCGCTGCCGCCGGTGTAACTGCCGCCGATGCTCAGTGTTCCCACGCAGGTCCGCTCTGGTCGGGCTGCTCCTCACTCACTGCCGCCGGTTTTAAACTGCCGCCGATGCTCAGTGTTCCCATGCAGGCCCGCTCTGGTCGGGCCGCTCCTCACTCACCACCGCCGGTTTTAAACTGCCGCCGATGCTCAGTGTTCCCACGCAGGTCCGCTCTGGTCGGGCCGCTCCTCACTCACTGCCGCAGGTGCTCAGTGTTCCCACGCAGGTCCGCTCTGGTTGGGCTGCTCCTCACTCACTGCCGCCGATTTGAAACTGCCGCCGATGCTCAGTGTTCCCACGCAGGTCCGCTCTGGTCGGGCTGCTCCTCACTCACTGCCGCTGATTTTAAACTGCCGCCGATGCTCAGTGTTCCCACGCAGGTCCGCTCTGGTCGGAGGAGACATTGGGTCGATTGGGCTTATACTCGCTGGAGTTTAGAAGAATGAGAGGGGATCTCATTGAAACTCATAAAATTCTAACAGGACTAGACAGACTAGATGCAGGAAGGATGTTCCCGATGGCGGGGGAGTCCAGAACCAGGGGTCACAGTCTAAGGATAAGGGGTAAGCCATTTAGGACAGAATTGAGGAGGAATTTCTTCACCCAGAGAGTGGTGAACCTGTGGAATTCTCTACCACAGAAGGCAGTAGAGGCCAATTCATTAAATATATATTCAAGAAGGAGTTAGATATATTTCTTAAGGCTAACGGGATCAAGGGATATGGGGAGAAAGCAGGGACAGGGTGCTGAAATTGGATAAACAGCCATGATCTCATTGAATGGCGGAGCAGGCTCAAGGGGCCCAATGGCCTACTCCTGCTCCTATCTTCTATGTTTCTATGATGTGGTGTACATGGACTTCCAAAAGGCAGTTGATAAAGTGCCACAGCCATGGGCTTCAACTTTTCTGGGAAGCCCATTAACAAAAGGGGCAGTGGCAGCATGGATATGAAATTGGCCCAGTGACAGGAAACAGAGAGTAGTGGTGAACGGTTGTTTTTCGGACTGGAGGAAGGTACACAGTGGCGTTCCCCAGGGGTCGGTTCTAGAACCACTGCTTTTCCTGATATGTTCTGGATGAGCAAAAATTTTCTCCAATTAAATATTGGGAAGACCGAAGCCATTGTTTTCGGTCCCCGTCACGAACTCCGTTCCCTAGCCACTGACCCCATCCCTCTCCTTAACATCTGTCTGAGGCTGAACCACACTGTTCACAACCTTGGTGTCATATTTGACCCTGAAATGAGCTTCCGACCACATATCCACAGTACAACAAAGACCGCCTACTTCCATCTCGGTAACATCGCCCGTCTCCGCCCTTGCCTCAGCTCATCCGCTGCTGAAACCCTCATCCATGTCTTTGTTACCTCTAGACTTGACTATTCCAATGCACTCCTGGCTGGCCTCCCACGTTCTACCCTACGTGAACTCGAGGTCATCCAAAACTCGGCTGCCCGTGTCCTAACTCGCACCAAGTCCCGTTCACCCATCACCCCTGTGCTCGCTGACCTATATTGGCTCCCGGTTAAGTAACGCCTCGATTTCAAAATTTTCATCCTTGTTTTCAAATCCCTCCATGGCCTCGCCCCTCCCTATCTCTGTAATCTCCTCCAGCCCCACAACCCCCCTGAGATATCTGTGCTCCTCTAATTCTGCCCTCTTGAGGATCCCTGATTATTATCGCTCTACCTTTGGTGGCCGTGCCTTCTGTTGCCTGGGCCCTAAGCTCTGGAATTCCCTCCCTAAACCTCTCCACCTCGCTACCTCTCTTTCCTCCTTTAAGACGCTCCTTAAAACCTCCCTCTTTGACCAAGCTTTTGGTCACCTGTCCTAATTTCTCCTTATGTGGCTCGGGGTCAAATTTTTTGTCTTAAAATACTCCTGTGAAGCACCTTGGGACATTTTACTATGTTAAAGGCGCTATAGAAATACAAGTTGTTGTTGTTGATATATATCAGTGACTTGGACGTGGGTGTACAGGGCACTATTTCAAAATTTGCAGATGACACAAAACTTGGAAGTATAGTGAACAGTGAGGAGGATAGTGATAGACTTCAAGAGGACATAGACAGGCTAATAGAGAGGGTTCGAGTACAGGAACAAGGATGTCTTGCTGCAGTTGTACAGGGCCTTGGTGAGACCGCACCTTGAGTATTGTGTGCAGTTTTGGTTGCCTTATCTGAGGAAGGATGTTCTTGCCATGGAGGGAGTTCAGCGAAGATTCACCAGTCTGATACCTGGGATGGCAGGAATGACGTATGAGGAGAGATTGGGTCGATTGGGCTTATACTCGATGGAGTTTATTAGAATGAGGGGATCTCATTGAAACTTATAAAATTCTAACAGGACCAGACAGACTAGATGCAGGAAGGATGTTCCTGATGGTCGGGGAGTCCAGAACCAGGTGTCACAGTCTAAGGATAAGGGGTAAGCCATTTAGGACTGAGATGAGGAGGAATTTCTTCACCCAGAGTGGTGAACCTGTGGAATTCTCTATCACAGAAGGCAGTTGAGGCCAATTCATTAAATATATTCAAGAAGGAGTTAGATATATTTCTTAAGGCTAAAGGGATCAAGGGATATGGGGAGAAAGCAGGGACAGGGTACTGAATTTGGATGATCAGCCATGATCTCATTGAATGGCGGAGCAGGCTCGAGGGGCCAAATGCTCCTATCTTCTATGTTTCTATGTTCGGCCTCAGACAATGTTAGGGAGAGGGATGGAGTCAGTGGCTCGGGAACGGAGTTTGTGGGGTGTCTGTCCCTTTAACTACAATTCATAGAATCATAGAAATTTACAGCACAGAAGGAGGCCATTCGGCCCATCTTGTCCGTACTGGCCGACAAAGAGCTCTCCACCCTAATCCCACTTTCCAGCACTTGGTCCGTAGCCCTGTAGGTTACAGCACTTCAGGTGCACATCCAAGTACTTTTCAAATGTGATGAGGGTCTCTGCCTTTACCACCCTTTCAGGCAGTGAGTTCCAGACCCCCACCACCCTCCGGGTGAAGAAAGTTCCGCTCAACCCACCCTCGAAACCTCCAACCAATTACTTTAAATCTCTGCCCCCTGTTTATTGATCTGTCTGCTAAGGGAAATAGGTCCTTCTTATCCACTCTATCTAGGCCCCTCATAATTTTATACACCTCAATCAGGTCTCCCCTCAGCCTCCGCTGTTCCAAAGAAAACAACCCCAGCCTCTCCAATCTTTCCTGGTAGCTGAAATTCTCTAGTTCTGGCAACATCCTCGTAAATCTCCCATCTCGAGCAGTCACATTTTTCCTGCAATGCGGTGACCAGAACTGCACGCAGCACTCTAGCGGTGGCCTAACTGGTGTTTTGTACAGTTCAAGCAGAACCTCCCTGCTCTTACATGATACAGAAATAGAGAGGCACTGACATATGAGGAGAGATTGGGTCGATTGGGCTTATACTCGCTGGAGTTTAGAAGAATGAGAGGGGATCTCATTGAAACTTATAAAATTCTAACCGGACTAGACAGACTAGATGCAGGAAGGATGTTCCTGATGGCCAGGGAGTCCAGAACCAGGGGTCACAGTCTAAGGATAAGGGGTAAGCCATTTCGGACTGAGATGAGGAGGAATTTCTTCACCCAGAGAGTGGTGAACCTGTGGAATTCTCTACCACAGAAGGCAGTTGGGGCCAATTCATTAAATATATTCAAGAAGGAGTTAGATATATTTCTTAAGGCTAAAGGGATCAAGGGATATGGGGAGAAGGCAGGGACAGGGTACTGAGTTTGGATGATCAGCCATGATCTCATTGAATGGCGGAGCAGGCTCGGAGGCTGAATGGCCTACTCCTATTCTTCTATGTATTCAATCTTTCCTTGCAGCTGAAATTCTCTAGTCCTGGCAACATCCTCGTAAATCTCCCGTCTCGAGCACAGTCACATCTTTCCTGCAATGGGGACGACCAGAACTGCACGCGGTGGCCTAACTGGTGTTTTTGTATAGTTCAAGCAGAACCTCCCTGCTCTTACATGATACAGAGAGAGGCACTGCCCCTTTAAATACCTGGGGAGCACCCATTCCCCTTTAAATGGCCAAGCAATCCCCTTTGACTCACCCGCCCCCCCACCCTCTCACCCACCACAAATACTCACAAGAGAGAGAGAGAGAGGAGGAAGAATGCTGGTCTTTGTCCCTTTAAAAGTGGCTGCCCACCAAAATGTTCACAGCACCAGGGCTCTTTGTTCTGGATAAAAGTCGAAAAGAGAAAAGGTTCACTTATTTTTAAATGAATGCAACTGATGAATAGCCTTGCAATAAAGGTAATGCAAAGGAATAAACACTCACAAGCTCGGTTTTTATCCACCCTCCTCCTCCTCCCCTTCCCTTTAACAGCTCCTGCAGACAATGAAAGCAGGAACGATAGCAAAATAATGCAGATGCTGGAAATCCGAAATAACAACAGAAAGTGCTGGAAAAAGCCAGCAGGCCAGGCAACATCCGTGGAGAGAAATTAGAGTCGACGTTTCGGGTCGAAACCCTTCTTCAAAACTGGAAAGGAAATGGAATAGATGGAAAGGCAGGGCTGGGGAGGGAACCAAAGAAGTGAAGAGACATTAAGAGGTATTCAAAACCAGACGAGCTGGTGATCGGACTAGTGGAGACAATAGACGGCTCAGGTTAGGTGTGAAATGTCCTGGCAGAATGAGAGACAGCTGCCATGTAAAAAAAGAGGAAAGGGGGGGGATGGGAAAACCCAAAGCAAAGGGGTGGGGGGGAAAAATATAAGTAAAAATGTAATAGGGGCGAACTGGAGATTGAGTCCGGAAGGCTGCAAAGCAGGAAAGCGGCGCACGCAGCCCACCAAGGTCCCGCCCCCTCCCTCCCGCGCCGCCATTGGTTGGAGGACCGTCAGCCCGCCCGGTCCTCCCAGCGTTTTCCGCGCTCCTGATTGGCGGGCGCCTCGCGTCAATCACCCCCCTCCGATTACGCGCTGATGCCAGCACGCAACGCCCAAGGGGTCGGTTGGATCGGCGCGCGCCACCGCAAGGTAAAAAAAAAGACACCCCACACAAATGAGGAAAAACAAAAATAATAATAATCGCACTTTAGAGGGGAGGAGGTTGGGAGAATTAATGAGTGTTTTCAAATTGTTTCGCAAAAAAAAATATTTGAAAAGCTTCCCAACAGTGCGAGGTGGGCTGTGCATGTGTTCCAGCCAGCCTGTGACTACCCCACGTGGGCCCGGGGGCCGGACACGCCCACTTACCTTCCCCTGCACCAATCACAGCGCGGGCAGGCGCTTCTCTCAATCCCCACCTGTCAATCACCCTCCCTTCCCCTGCACCAATCACAGCGCGGGCAGGCGCTTCAACAATCGTCACCTGTCAATCACCCTCCCTTCCCCTGCACCAATCACAGCGCGGGCAGGCGCTTCAACAATCGTCACCTGTCAATCACCCTCCCTTCCCCTGCACCAATCACAGTGCGGGCAGGCGCTTCTCTCAATCGTCACCTGTCAATCACCCTCCCTTCCCCTGCACCAATCACAGCGCGGGCAGGCGCTTCAACAATCACCACCTGTCAATCACCCTCCCTTCCCCTGCACCAATCACAGCGCAGGCAGGCGCTTCTCTCAATCGTCACCTGTCAATCACCCTCCCTTCCCCTGCACCAATCACAGCGCAGGCAGGCGCTTCTCTCAATCGTCACCTGTCAATCACCCTCCCTTCCCCTGCACCAATCACAGCGCAGGCAGGCGCTTCTCTCAATCACCACCTGTCAATCACCCTCCCTTCCCCTGCACCAATCACAGCGCGGGCAGGCACTTCTCTCAATCACCACCTGTCAATCACCCTCCCTTCCCCTGCCCCTCGTGGTGTCGATTGACAGCGGTGTCAGCCAATGAGGTGCAGGAAGGGGCGGGACCGGGGCCAGGACTAACAAAGCCTGAACTAACTCAATTAAATACCTGCAGGCAGCCAAAAAAAACTTTTATTTAGTCAGCCAAAAAACAGCAAAGTAAATGAGGTTTGCTGAGTCAGCAAAGCCTATTTTAGAAACATAGAAACATAGAGGATAGGAGCAGGAGTCGGCCATTCGGCCCCTCGAGCCTGTTCCACCATTCAATGCGATCATGGCTGATCATCCAAATTCAGTGCGATAGCAAAATACTGCAGATGCTGGAAATCCGAAATAACAACAGAAAATGCTGGAAAAACTCAGCAGGTCAGGCAACATCCATGGAGAGAAACTTGAGTTGACGTTTCGGGTCAAAACCCTTCTTCAAAACTGGAAAGAAAAGAAAATAGATCGAAGGCAGGGCTGCGATGAACAAAAGGAGTAAAAGAGACAATAAAAGGTATTTGAAACCAGACGAGATGGTAATGGGCCGGTGGGGACAAAAGACAGCTGAGATTAGGTGTGAAGTGTACTGGCAGGATAGGAGACAGCTGCCAGGTGGGAGAGAGAAACAAAAGGAGAAGGGGGGGGGGGGAAAGGAGGACCCTAAACAAAGGGGTGGAAAAAATTATAAGTAAAAAAGTAATAGGGGCCGAGGTTATGATCTGAAATTGTTGAACTCGATATTGAGTCCGGGAGGCTGCAAAGTGCCTAATCGGAAGATGAGGTGCTGTTCCTCGAGTTTACGTTGAGCTTCCGTGGAACAATACAAGAGGCCAAGGACGGTGAGGTCCGAGTGGGAATGGAGCGGTGAATTAAAGTGACAGGCGACCGGAAGCTCGGGGTCACCCTTACAGTCTGAACGGAGGTGTTCCGCAAAGTGGTCACCCAATCTGCGTTTGGTCTCCCCAATGTGGAGGAGACCACATCATGAGCAGCGAATACAGTATACTAGATTGCAAGAAGTACAGGTAAATCGCTGTTTCACCTGGAAGGGGTGTTTGGGGCCCTGGACAGTGGGAAGGGGGGAGGTATAGGGGCAGGTGTTACAGCGGGGGAGTGGGACTGACTGGACTGCTCTGCAGAGAGCTGGCACGGACTGGATGGGCCGAATGGCCTCCTTCTGTGCCGTTATGACTCTCTGGCGTCTAACCAGGGCTTTGTATAGCTGTAGCTTATAAGGAGAAACTGGTTCCAGTGGCAGGAGGGTCGGTAACCAGAGGACACAGATTTAAGGTCATTGACAAAAGAACCAGAGGCGAGGTGAGGAGAATTTTATTGACGCAGCGAGTTGTTGTGATCTGGAATGCGCTGCCTGAAAGGGCGGTGGAAGCAGAGTCAATAATAACGTTCAATGGGGAATTGGATAAATACTTGAAGGGGAAAAATTTGCAGGGCTATGGGGACAGAGCAGGGGAGTGGGACTAAATGGAGAGCTCTTTCAAAGAGCCGGCACAGGCACGGTGGGCTGAATGGCCTCCTTCTGTGCTGTATGATTCTAGGAGCCACTCCTGGAGTGGAGTGGTGCCCGCAGGGATCGCTTGGCAGGAAATTGGGAGGAGGTGGTGCACACGCAGACAGCACCTGATTTCGAGACACTGTCCTTTTAAAATTGGTCCTCCACAGGCAAGGAGTGACTCGGTCCCTTTAATGAAAATCACTTTGAAAAGAAGAGTCCCTGTCCCTTTAAGAGCCCTCCGCCCACCATTCCCACCTTTTTCGTAAAGTCTTTGAAAGTAATAATAAAAGTTCGTGCAGAAAAAATGTGTGTCTGACTGTATTTTAGTGAGTATCTGTGTGTCTGTCTGTCTGACTGTATGTGTGTGTGTTTGTGTAGAATAGCATCATAGAATGATACAGTACAGAAGGAGGCCATTCGGCCCATCGTGCCTGTGCCGGCTCTTTGAAAGAGCGATCCAATTAATCCCACTCCCCCTGCTCTTTCCCCAAAGCCCTGTAAATGTTTTCCCTTCAAGTATTTACCTCAATCTCTTTTGAATTATAATATTGAATCTGCTTCCACCGCCCTTTCAGGCAGCGCATTCCAGATCACAACAACTTGGTGTAAAAATCTGTTTCCTCATGGCACCTCTGGTTCTTTTGCCAATCGCCTTAAATCTGGTTTCTGTCCCTTCAGCCATTGGAAACGGTTTCTCCTTATTTACTCTCTCAAAATCCATCCTGATTTTGAACAACTCTATTAAATCTCTTAATCTTCTCTGCTTAAGGAGAACAACCCCAGCTTCTCCCGTCTCTCCACGTAACTCAAGTCCCTCATCCCTGGTCCCATTCTCGTCAATTTCTTCTCCACCCTCTCCAAGGCCTTGACATCCTTCCTAAAGTGTGGTGCCCAGCGGAAGCCTAGCCAGTGTTTTATAAAGGCTTAGCATAACTTCCTTGCTTTTGTACTCTATTCCTCTATTAATAAAGTCAAAGATCCTGTATGCTTTATTAACAGCCTTCTCAACTTGTCCTGCCACCTTCTAAGGTTTGTGTACATACCCCCCGAGGCCTCTCTGTTCCTGCACCCTGTTGAAAACTGGACCATTTAGTTTATATTGCCTCTCCTCATTCTTCCTGCCAAAGTGAATCACTTCACACTTCTCTACATTAAATTTAATCTGCCACGTTTCTGCCCATTTCACCAGTCTGGCTACATCCTCCTGAAGTCTGTTACTATCCTCATTGTTTGCTACATTTCCGAGCATCGTGTCATCTGTAAATTTTGAAATTTTGCCCTGGATTCCCCAAGTCCAGGTCATTAAGATATATCAAAAAAAGCAGTGGTCTGAATCAATGTTCACGTTAAGTTGCGCGGCCACGCAGCGGTCTGGAGGTCCCGCGCAGCCGGCTCACCACCCTATAAATGGAATAAACGCGCATGCGCGGAAATTTGAATGAGCCGTGCAGCCCGTTAAAGGGGACACGCACCTCAAAAAAAGAGGGAACATTGATCCTAATACCGACACCTGAGGAACATCACTGTTTACCTCCCTCCAGTCTGAAAAGAAATCGTTCACCACTACTCACTGCTTTCTGTCCCTTGACAGAAAATTGGGAGGGGGCGAGTGCAAACAGCACCTGATTTCTCACCGAGCACTCACGGGAGCAGGGGATTTGCCGTACTTTAAATGTCAGTCTCTTAAATATACATTATATAAAAAGGGAGAAGCTGTCCCTTTAAAATCGGTCATCCACGGGGACGCGGTCCCTTTAATGAAAACTAATAGAAAAAGAGAGCGCCTGTCCCTTTAAGAGAACCCCCATCACTCCCATATTCTCTTAAAGTGCTTGAAATTAATAATTAAAAACGCAGAAAATTAATATTTAAAAAATTAATTCAGGGAGAAAAAATATTTTTACTCACATTTGCTCCACAGGGTTTCTTGTTTCTGTTTCATCAATTTAAAAACGAACTGCTTTTTTTATGATCAGCCATGATCACATTGAATGGCGGAGCAGGCTCGAGGGGCCGAATGGCCGACTCCTGCTCCTATCTTCTATGTTTCTCTGTTTAAAACAAGTATCTACTGTAAAATAAAATTAGTTTGAGCTGTAAAATGGGAAAGGAACATTAAAAATTAACTTTCCCAGGCTCACAGATCCTGACCAGGCCCCTTTACAAAATGGCGGCGGGCCGAACCCAGGTCCCGCCTCCTCCTTCGCCGCGATTGGTTGGAGGACCAAAGCCCCTCAGTTGGTCCTCCACGCTCCGCCTCCCCTCGCTCATTGGTGGAGAGCTCAGTGTCAGTCGGTGCACGCCGGCGACGTCGTGACGTTGCAGGGTGGGCGGTTGGAGCAGGCGGGAAATTAAATTCATTTAAATTAAATCTCCCGTCAGCCTCCTCTGTCCCAATCAGCCGGCGCTAGTCCCGCCCCTCGGGCTCCCCGATTGGTTGGAGGACCCGTCGCCGGCTCGCTCCTCCAGCCCCGCCCACTGGGTGCCGCTAGCCCCGCCCCTCTGGCTCCCCGATTGGTTGGAGGACCCGCCGCCGGCTCGCTCCTCCAGCCCCGCCCACTGGGTGCCGCTAGTCCCGCCCCTCGGGCTCTCCGATTGGTTGGAGGACCCGCGGCTGGCTCGCTCCTCCAGCCCCGCCCCGCTCGCTCCCTATTGGTGGGAAGCTGCCGTCAATCAGGCGGCGGGCCCGGGTGACGTGTCCCCGAGGAGATCACGTGCACCGTCCAAGTGCCGCCGCTCGGTCCGGGGCCTCGCGGACTCTGAGGTTTTTCTATTTCTCTCGATTCTCTCCCGATCCACCCCGCGCCATTCTCCACCCAATCGGAGCGGAGAAAACTCACTTCGCGTCACCGATCGCGACTCTGGACCCGACACCAAGGCCTTTCCCCGGAATGGCCCCGCGCCGACTCCGTCCGGCAGGATCCGAGTGCGCAGGCGCAGCCCCGAGTGGGGGAGGGGGTCTGCTCTCCACTGGGCATGCGCGGTCATTACCCTTGGTGACCGGGAGGGGTCGCTGTGCCGGACTCGGCCAAAACCGCCGTCCCCCGTGCGCATGCGCGGACTCTCGTCTGTCAATCAACCAACCGCCAGAAGAGGGCGCTGGTGAGACCAGTGAAGGAAGAAAGACTTGCATTTATATAGCGCCTTTCACCATCACCGGATGTCCCAAAGTATTTTACAGCCAATGAAGTACTTTTGCAGTGTAGTCACTGTTGTAATGTAGGAAATGCGGCAGTCAGTTAGCAATGTGATAATGACCAGATAATCTATCATTTTTTATGTTGATTGAGGGATTAACATTGGCTCGGAAACTGGGGATAATTCCCCTGCTCTTTCCCACATTACAACAGTGACTACTTCATTGTAGTACTTCATTGGCTGTAAAGCACTTTAGGATATCTGGTGGCACTATATAAATGCAAGTCTTTCTTTCCTGAAATAATGCCATGGGATCTTTTACATCCACCTGAGAGAGCAAACAGGGCCTCAATTTAACATCTCATCCGAAAGACGGCACCTCCGACAGTGCCGCACTCCCTCAGCACTGCACTAGAGTGTCAGCCTGGACTTTTGTGCTCAAGTCTCTGGAGTGGGACTATGAACCCACAACTTTCTGACTCAGAGGCGAGAGTGCTGCCCACTGAGCCACTGGCTGACACTAAAGAGCAAGCAGTTCTGACGAACGGTCATCGACCTGAAACGTTAACTCTGTTTCTCTCTCCACAGATGCTGCCTGACCTGCTGAGTATTTCCAGCATTTTCTGTTTTTATTAAAGAAACGAGGGAGGCATTGCTGACGGGAAGAATGTTGGGTCGTCCTGCGCATGCGCACCTCCCTGGCGGCTGAGGCGAAACACCGACTCGCCCCCACCTGAGCCGCTCACGCGTACCAGATGTTGCGGCTCCGCATGCACGCCCGATGTTCCAACCGCGGGGTTTTGTGTGCTGAGCATGCGTGTTGCAGACCGATCGGGACGGGTGATTGTAGAGCAGGAGGGAGAGCGCGGGGGCCATGAGCACATGCGCGGGACTCAGAGTCAAGAGTGCTTTCTGGAGCGTGGGGGCTTGTGGGTATTACAGCCGCCATTACTGCTGATCCTTTCAACCAACCTGTGCAGCAGCTGGGGCCTGAAAATCAGCTTCACTGCCCCTAGGTTCGGAAAGGGGAAAATTAAACAACAGTTTGCCTCTGATCCTTTTCTGATCTCAATTTACAGGGTTATAGAAGTGGAGCAGTTACAGGCGGGAAGCTCAGACCAAACATCACGTCAAGATCTGACAGAGTCGCTGGATTCATCAGGACCGGAATATCATCGGCCTTTGCACATGGAAGGAGAGAGCAGTGATCGCAACGCAGACAAACCGCACACGTGTTCAGTGTGTGGACGCGGATTCAGCCGATCGCCTGACCTGGTGAGACACGTGCACCGTCACACCGGGGAGAAACCGGGTAAAGGTGGGGACGGCGGGAAGTGCTTCAGTTCCCCGTCTGCATTGAAAGTTCAACGGCGCTGTCACACCAGGGACAGTCTGTTTACCTGCTCCGTGTGTGGAAAGGGATTTGATTGTTCATCCCACCTGCAAACACACCAGGGAGTTCACACTGATGAGAGACCATTTCAATGTTCTGACTGTGGGAAGAGCTTTAAAAGCGCTCAGTATCTGAAGGGACACCAGCTTGTTCACACTGATGAGAGACCATTTCAATGTTCTGACTGTGGGAACAGCTTTAAAAGCCCCGGGGAACTAAAGCAACACCAACTTGTCCACACTGATGAGAGACCATTTCAATGTTCTGACTGTGGGAAGAGCTTTAAAAGCACTCAGTATCTGAAGGGACACCAGCTTGTTCACACTGATGAGAGACCATTTCAATGTTCTGACTGTAGGAAGAGCTTTAAAAGCCCCCTGGAGCTGAAGGGACACTGGCTCCTACACACTGGGGAGAGGCCGTTCATCTGCTCCATGTGTGGGAAGGGATTCGCTCAGTCATCCTACATGCTGGTACACCAGCGAGATCACACTGGGGAGAGACCGTTCACCTGCTCCGTATGTGGGAAGGGATTCACTCAGTCATCCAACCTGCTGACACATCAGCGAGTTCACACTGACGAGAGGCCCTTTAAATGTTCTGACTGTGGGAAGAGCTTTATAAGCTCCGGGGAGCTGAAGGCACACCATCGAGTTCACACTGGGGAGAGGCCGTTCACCTGCTCCGTGTGTGGGAAGGGATTCACTCAGTCATCCTACCTGCTGGTACATCAGCGAGTTCACACTGGGGAGGGCCCGTTCACCTGCTCCGTGTGTGGGAAGGGATTCACTCACTCATCCAACCTGCTGACACACCAGCGACTTCACACTGATCATAGTATCTAACAGCACAGAAGGAGGTGATTCGGCCCATCGTGTCTTTGAAAGAGCTGTTCAATTTAGTCCCAAACCCCAGCATTATCCCCAGAACTCTGCAAACTAGTCCTCTTCAAGGACTCGTCCAATTACTGTTTGTAAGTTCCTGTGGAACCTGATTCCAGCATCCTATCAGATGGTGCGTTCCAGATCTGAACAACGCTCTGTATGAAAACAATTCTCCTCATTTCCCCTCTAGTTCTTTTAGCAACTATTTTAAATCTGTGACCTTTGGTTACTGACCCACTTGCCAGAGTGAACAGTTTCTCTCTACTTGCTCGATCAAAACCCCTCATCATTTTGAACAGCTCTATTAGGTCTCCTCTTAACCTTCTCTGCTCTAAGGGGAACAATCCCAGCTTCTCCAGTCTCTCCACATAACTGAAGTCCCTCATCCCTGGTACCATCCTGGTCGATCTCCTCTGCACCCTCTCCAAGGCCTTGACATCCTTCCTAAAGTGTGGTGCCCAGAACTGTACACAAGACTCCAGCTGAGGCCAAAACCCTGCAGCTGTACAAAACCCTGGTTAGACCACACCTGGAGCACTGTGAGCAGTTCTGGGCATCACACCTTAGGAAGGATATATTGGCCTTGGAGGGAGTGCAGCGTAGGTTTACCAGAATGATACCTGGACTTCAAGGGTTAAGTTACGAGGAGAGATTACACAAACTAGGGTTGTATTCCCTGGAATTTAGAAAGTTAAGGGGTGATCTGATCGAAGTTTTCAGGATGTTAAGGGGAACAGATAGGGTAGATAGAGAGAAACTATTTCCGCTGGTTGGGGACTCTAGGACTGGGGGCAGAGTCTAAAAATTAGAGCCAGACCTTTCAGGAGTGAAATTAGGAAACACTTCTACACACAAAGGGTGGTAGATGTTTGGAACTCTCTTCCGCAAACAGCAATTGATGTTGGATCAATTGATAATTTTAAATCTGAGATTGATAGGTTTTTGTTACCAAAGGTATCGAGGGCTATGGAGTTAGGTCACAGAACATAAGAAATAGGAGCAGGAGTCGGCCAATCGGCCCCTCGAGCCTGCTCCACCATTCAATAAGATCATGGCTGATCTGATCCTAACCTCAAATCTTCTATCACTCTCCATCCACCCGAACCCATGTGATCTCCCGGGAGAGGCGAAAAACCAGATAAAAAACCCAATGGCCAATTTGGGAGAAAAAAATCTGGGAAATTCCTCTCCGACCCATCTAGGCGATCGAAATTCGTCCAGGAGATCACTCTGTCCCTATATTTTCTACAGTACTTAGCTTCTGTAAAGGCGATCTCCACCCCAGCCAGGAACAGGAATAAAACCATCTCCTGAAATCTAACACAGAATTAGAACACAGTAGGAGCAGAACCAGGCTACACGGCCCCTGGGCCCACTCCACTACCCATAGGGCCATCACCATTCCGAACCTAGACTCATGTCCAATTTCCTGCCCGCTCCCCGTAACCCTTAATTTCCTTTACTTCTAGGAAACTATCTATTTCTGTTTTAAATTTATTTAATGATGTCGCTTCCACAGCTTTCTGGGGCAGCAAATTCCACAAACCTACCACCCTCTGAGTGAAGAAGTTTCTCCTCATCTCAGTTTTGAAAGAGCAGCCCCTTATTCTAAGATTATGCCCCCTAGTTCTAGTTTCACCCATCATTGGGAACATTCTCACCGCATCCACCCGATCAAGCCCCTTCACAATCTTATATGTTTCAATAAGATCGCCTCTCATTCTTCTGAACTCCAATGAGTAGAGTCCCAATCTACTCAACCTCTCCTCATATGACCACCCCCTCATCCCCGGGATTAACCGAGTGAATGGGCAGCACAGTGGCATTGTGGTTAGCACTGTTGCCTCACAGCGCCAGGAACCCGGGTTCGAATCCGGCCTCGGGCGACTGTCTGTGTGGAGTTTGCACATTCTCCCCGTGTTTGCGTGGGTTTACTCCGGGTGCTCCGGTTTCCTCCCACAGTCCAAAGATGTGCTGGTTAGGTTGATTGGCTATGATAAATTGACCCTTAGTGTTAGGGGGATTAAATACGTGGGGTTACGGGGATAGGGTGGGATATGTGTTGGTGTAGGGGTTACGGGGATCGGGTGGGATATGTGTCGGTGCAGGCTCGATGGGCCGAAATGGCCTCTATCTGCACTGTGTGGTTTCTGTGATTCTGTGAACCTTCTTTGTACTGACTCGAGAGCAAGTATGTCTTTTCTTAAGTATGGACACCAAAACTGTATGCAGTATTCCAGGTGCGGTCTCACCAATACCTTGTACAACTGCAGCAATACCTCCCTGTTTTTATATTCCATCCCCCTAGCAATAAAAGCCAACATTCCATTGGCCTTCTTGATCACTTGCTGCACCTGCATACTAACTTTTTGAGTTTCGTGCACCAGGACCCCCAGATCCCTTTGTATTCTTGTCACGCTCCAGCCTTGGACACTATTTGTCTGTAAGGACTTGAGAATGTTATAGATGATTAGTGTACACTATATTTTGCAGAAAATGTTTAGTTTGTAACTTTTCTCTGTAAGCAAACTTACACAGCTAGCCGTGAAGTGCTCGCTCTCTGTCTAGCTGGTTAACTTGTAGCTGTATTTTGATGCACTATGTACAGGGCTAATTTAAAGAGAATGCCTTTCAGTTTGCTAAATGTATATTCACAGTAAGCTGTGTTTCCACGTGTTTTGGTAAGTTACATGCCAAATGTACTGTGTTGCTCAGGCGTACCTAAATTTGTGTATGCATATCAGTTATGTGCTTGTGTACTAATGTGCGCTTCCATTTCTGTGTTGTGTTTCAGTTTCACAATAACAATCTTTCAGTAAAGTTTACAAGAAAAGTCAAGCCTTGTGATTTTTATGGGAAGATATCAAGTTGTTAGCTACCTGTCTAGCTCGGCATAGGAACGCGCTGCAAGGGCAGAATAGGAGAGATGCATAAAGACACAGCTTATATAGTCAGAGAATAATGCCAGATGATTACAGGTAATCTTTCTAATTGCCATTTATCACACCTCGGCAGAGAGATAATCACAGCGATCAAAGGTGTGAATGGTGTCCAAACAGGTTAGTCAGGAAAAAATTACATCAAAGAACAATGAGGTGGGGTCACAAGGGGTCAAATGTTGCAGATGCTGGGGTCTGTATGAAAAACAAAAAACAGACAAAAAAACATTTTTTTTTGCTGGAAATCACAGCAGGTCCGGCCGCATCTGTGTAGAGAGAACAAGCCAACGACGACTCGACTCTGGGTGACCCTACATCAGGTGGGGTTACATGTAGCGTGACATGAACCCAAGATCGCGGTTGAGGCCGTCCCCATGAGTGCGGAACTTGGCTATCAGTTTCTGCTCGACAATTTTGCGTTGTCGTGTGTCTCGAAGGCCGCCTTGGAGAATGCTTACCTGAAGATCAGAGGTTGAATGTCCTTGACTGCTGAAGTGTTCCCCGACTGGGAGGGAACACTCCTGCCTGGCGATTGTTGCACGGTGTCCGTTCATCCGTTGTCGCAGTGTCTGCATGGTCTCGCCGATGTACCATGCTCCGGGGCATCCTTTCTCCAGTCCCTTGTTCAGGGCCCGGGGCCCGGGGAGGCTGTGGGCCTTTATTCCCCGCATTGGACACAAGGCTCTTTGTCTCACAACACACCGGCTCAGGTTTTAATAGAGACTTTTTAAATTCATCAATAAAAGCAGATAAATCTCGTGGAACAAAATATTTAACATTTGGGAGTAAAAATACTGTTATTTTTCCTCTGTGGAATTTGTTAGTTTCAGACAATAACAACGATTTGTATTTATAGAACGTATTTAATGTAGTAAAATGTCCCAACGTGCTTCACGGGAGCGTTATAAAACAAAATTTAACACCAGGTACAAACCAAGCATATTCCCATAAGGAGGAAAGATGGGGCGACCAAAGCTCGAGCTCCCTGGATGACAAAGGATGTAGACGTTAGAATAAAACAGAAAAAGGAGGTTTACAACAAATGTCAGGTACAGAATGCAGTCAAAAACCAGGAGAATACAGAGAGTGGGGGGAAATTGAAAAAGGATATATGAAAGAAAGACTTGCATTTATATAGCGCCTTTCACAACCACCAGACAGCTCAAAGCTCTTTACAGCCAATTAAGTACTCTTGAAGTGGAGTCATTGTTGTAATGTGGGAAACACGGCAGCCAATTTGTGCTCAGCAAGCTCCCACAAACAGCATTGTGATAATAACCAGGTAATCTGTTTTTGTTATGTTGGTTGAGGGATAAATATTGGCCAGGACACCGGGAATAACTCCCCTACTCTTCTTCAAAAGAGTGCCATGGGATCTTTTACATCCACCTGAGAGCAGACGGGGCCTCAGTTTAAAGCCTCATCAGAAACAGTGCAGCACTCCCTCAGCACTGCACTGGAGTGTCAGCGTAGCTTTATGTGCTCAAGTCCCTGGAGTGGGACTAGAACCCACAACCTTCTGACTCAGAGAGCAAGTGTGCTACCCACTGAGCCCCAGCTGACACAAGGGAGAGAAGACAAGAAAAGATTAGTGGGTAATGTAAAAGGGAACCCAAAAATCTTTTATAAACATCTGAAAAGTAAAAGGATAGTTAAAGGAATGGTGGGGCCGATTAGGGACCAAATAGGAGCTGATCATACGGAGGCAGAGGGCGTGGCTGACGTACTGAATGAGTACTTAGCATCTGTCTTCACAAAAGAAGAGGATGAAGTTAATGCCGCAGTAGAGGAGGGGGGGAGTAGAGAAATTGGATAAAAATGGATAGAAAGGAGGTGCTAAATAGGTTGTCATCACTCAAAGTTAACAAGTCACCCAGTCCAGGTGGATGCATCCTAGATTGCAGAGGGAAGCTAGGGTGGAGATAGCAGAAGCTCCGACCACAATTTTTCAATCTCCCTCAGATATATGGGAGTGGTGCCAGATGACTGGAGGATTGCAAATGTTACACCCTGTTTAAAAAAAGGGAAGAGGGATAAACCTGGTAACTACAGGCCAATCAGTCTAATGTCAGTGGTGGGTGAACGGCTAGAGACCATTGTCAAGGACAAAATTCATTCTCACTTGGAGAAGCATGGGTTAATAAGGGGCAGCCAGTATGGATTTGTTAAAGGTAAATCGTGTCTGACTAACCTGATTGAGTTCTCAGATGAAGTAACAGAGGGTTGATGAAGGTATTGCAGCAGATGTTGTATATATGGACTTTCAAAAGGCATTTGATAAAATACCACATAAGAGACTTACTCTGACAATAGAAGCAGAGGGAATTAAAGGACTGATGGTAATTTGGGTATATAATTGGCTAAGGGAGAGGAGGCAGTGCTGAGGGATGTTTTCCTGACTGGAGGGAAGTATGCAGTGGGCTCCCCCAGGGGTCGGGATTAGGACCATTGCTTTTCTTGTTATATATAACTGACCTGGACTTGGGTATAGGTGAACAATTTCAAAGTTTACGGATGATACTATTTACTATGTTGCCAAGTTTTGTGAGTGTAATAGTAGCAGACTTCAGAAGGACAGAGACAGACTGTGAAATGAGCAGACACAAGGCAGATGAAATTAAATGAGGATAAGTGTGAAGTGATGCACTTTGGGTGAAAGATTGAAACATATAAGATTGTGAAGGGGTTGGATTGGGTGGATGCGGGGAGGATGTTCCCGATGATGGGTGAAACTAGAACTAGGGGGCATAGTCTTAGAATAAGGGGCTGCTCTTTCAAAACTGAGATGAGGAGGAACTACTTCACTCAGAGGGTGGTAGGTCCATGGAATATGCTGCCCCAAAAAGCTGTAGAAGCTACATCATTACATAAATTTAAAACAGAAATAGACAGTTTCCTAGAAGTAAAGGGAATAAAGGGTTATGGGGAGCAGGCAGGAATTTGGACATGAGTCTAGGTTCGGATCGGTCATGGCCCTGTGGGTAGCGGAGCAGGCTCGAGGGGCCGTGTAGCCTGATCCTGCTGCTATTTCTTATGTTCTTATGTAGGCCGTATAATCTAAATGGGACTATTTTGAGGGGGTGCAAGAGCAGAGGGACCTAGGGGTCCATATTCACAAGTCTTTGAAAGTGCCACGGCAAGTTGGTGAGGCGGTTCAGAAAGCGTATGTGATACTTGGCTTTGTAAATAGTGCCATTGAATACAAAAACAAGGAAGTTACACTAAACCTTTACAAATCACTGGTTAGGAACATAGGACAGGAGGAGGCCATTCAGCCCCTCGAGCCTGTTCCGCCATTCAATGAGATCATGGCTGATCTGCGACCTAACTCCATACACCCGCCTTTGGCCCATATCCCTTAATACCTTTGGTTAACAAAAACCTATCAATCTCAGATTTAAAATTAACAATTGATCGAGCATCAATTGCTGTTTGCGGAAGAGAGTTCCAAACTTCTACCACCCTATGTGTAGAAGTGTTTCCTAATTTCACTCCTGAAAGGTCTTGCTCTAATTTTTAGACTATGCCCCCAGTCCTAGAATCCCCAACCAGCGGAAATAGTTTCTCTCTATCTACCCTATCTGTTCCCCTTAATATCCTGAAAACTTCAATCAGATCACCCCTTAACTTTCTAAATTCCAGGGAATACAACCCTAATTTGTGTAATCTCTCCTTGTAACTTAACCCTTGAAGTCCGGGTGTCATTCTGGTAAACCTACGCTGCACTCCCTCCAAGGCCAATATATCCTTCCTAAGATGTGGTGCCCAGAACTGCTCACAGTGCTCCAGGTGTGGTCTAACCAGGGTTTTGTACAGCTGCAGGGTTTTGGCCTCAGCTGGAGTCTTGTGTACAGTTCTGGGCACCACACTTTAGGAAGGATGTCAAGGCCTTGGAGAGGGTGCAGAGGAGGTTGACCAGGATGGTACCAGGGATGAGGGACTTCAGTTATGTGGAGAAATTGGAGAAGCTGGGATTGTTCCCCTTAGAGCAGAAAAAGTTAAGAGGAGACCTAATAGAGGTGTTCAAAATGATGAGGGTGAAGTGGATTTTTAGTGAAGGGTAACATAGGTGCCCTTCAGGACTTAAGGGGTTAACAGTGTAGCTTGCACACAGGATGACAGCGGAGACAGAAGCACCAGCCACGAACTGGGTAAGTAAAACCACGTGGGGAACAACAGATAAGGTCGTAAAGATCATGTGACAATCAGCAATTGTGCATGCGTGCTTCAAGCCAATCAAAACAATGTAACGAATTGTGCATGTGGGCTTTAAGCCAATTAGAACAATGTCATGAGCTGTGCACGAGATATCCACGGCTTTTGTAAACTTAAATAATAGAAATTGAAGTCAATCGAGGAGACAGCCAGGAACGAGCTAAAGGAGCTCTAGCTGTACTCCCTGATCAGCCTTTATCAAATCAACTTTTATTGTCATTGTTTGTGCACAAGTGCAGTACAACGAAATGTAGGCTTGCGCCTCCGAGAGTGTACAATTTGGATTAGGACACTTAAACATTCAACATACATTTATACATATATATTAGCATAAATATGACCATAATAAAGTGCATCGGCAGATGTGCAGGCTTTAGTGTTTATTTGTGGAGTTCAGTAGGATGACAGCCCTGGGAAAGAAGCTGTTCCTAAATCTGGTCGTACGGGTGCGAATGCATCTGTAGCGTCTTCCAGATGGTAGGAGGGCGAACAGACTGTGGCTGGGGTGGGTAGGGTCTATGATGATGGATCGTGCCCTCCGTAGGCAGCGTTTCTGATATATATGTTCTATGGTCGGTAGCCGGGTGCCGGTGATGCGTTGGGCAGTTTTGACTACCCGCTGCAGGGCTTTCCGGTCATGGGAGCTACAGCTGCCGTACCATACCATGATACAGTTTGTCAGGATGCTCTCTATAGTGCAGCGGTAGAAGTTAGAGAGGATCGGGGGTGACAGATTACATCCCTTCAGCCTCCTCAAGAAATATAGGCGCTGCTGGGCCTTCTTCACCAGAGAGGAGGTGTTGAGGGACCAGGAGAGGTCTTCCGTGCTGTGGACTCCGAGGAACTTAAAGCTGGCCACCCTTTCCACCTCCGCCCCATTGATGTGGATGGGGGTGTGACTTCCGCCTTTGGACTTCCTGAAGTCCACGATTATTTCCTTTGTTTTCTTGGTGTTAAGGGCCAGGTTGTTGTCAGCGCACCACTTCACGAGATGCTGGACCTCCTCCCTGTAGGCTGACTCATCGTTGTTGGTGATCTGGCCTACTACCGTGATGTCATCTGCAAACTTGATGATGGTGTTGGAACCATTAACAGCCACACAGCTACCTCCGTGGACTGTTTGTATTGTACTGTTGAATAGTTTTGTGTTTTAAATAAACTGCTTGGCTCTTTACCATTTACAGACTAGTGTGCGGGCTTAATTATTTAATTTCGCCACAACATTTGGCGTAGTCGGCAGGATATGTCGGAATGTAGACGGACAACGGCCACGAGGACACAAGGGGGTGAGTAGATTTGAGACACCACCTGGAAAAATTACCTGATCCAGGCGGTCACCCATCTGTCTGCGGAACGAGTATCCAAATCGTGACGAGTCTATAAAGCGGTAAAACGACGGAAGCGTTTGGACGTGTAGTGAGTATAATCTTGATATATTACGCGTAAACATTAGACAAAGTATTGGAAGAGACATTGTCATTGCGATAAAAGCCAGTCAGAGTGAAAGGGAAATGCACGAGTGTTGACATCGAGTCTTTTACTACGTATATTATTGTGTAAATACATTTTGGGATAGGATTTAAGTCGCGTGGAGAGGCCGAATGGACATAAACTCAAGTAGAAGTTGTATGTAAAGCCGGGGAAGGTCAGACCACAAAATGGCATCAGGGAAAGAATTAGACTGGGGTGTGGAAGGAACCCGTACTAGATTCTATTCAGAGGACCGGAAGGGCTTAATCGACAAAATGTTAAGAGACAGATGGGATCCAAGTCAGGACCCCGTCATTCAAAAGACTTGGTGGCAAAAAGAGAAAACTAAATGTACCCAAAAGGCCGGTGTAATAATAGTACGACAGCTTTTACAATGTACCCCCTTAAACTGAAACCAAAAATAGAGGAATTAAAAGCAGCCAGAGCAGAAATAAAAAACAACTGAGAGAAATTCAGGAGAGTCAGAGTGAAAGGGGACTCTTTGGTCCCCGATCATGTACACCTACCGCTCCACCACCTCCTCCATATAATAAAACAGAGGAAGGAGATGATGCTGATAGCGAGGAGGGAGAAGGCCTCGCCGTTGCGCCTTTGACGGTGACACAAGGAGCACAGGCAGCAAATAAATGGGCAGTTTTGATCACCAGGGTTGGGGGATCTGCCAAAAGAATGCATTTAAGTGAAGTAATATTATTGGAGGTGGCAGGGATTCTAACCTGTGGTAAACCACTTTTATCGTTCACTATCGTTACACTATGTTTATATCGTTACACTATGGTTATCACTGTTTACACTGTTGTATCACTACACAAGATCACCTCTTGTCATGCTGTTGTACCTGGGCTGACCACTGCTGACTCCGCCCATGGCTCCGCCTGCTTGCCCAGGTATAAAGGTGGTCGACTGGCTGGTATTCCTCCTTGTTGGACCCGATCACCCACGAGGGTGGGCTCTGTTATTTAGCCAATAAAAACCTATAGTTACTATCTTAACTCGTTGCTTTTCATTGGATGAATTGATAGGTATATCAATTTTATTGGCTAAATTTTGAAATGAGTGGATCGGAGCAGCCAAACGACCAGCTACAACAGCCACAGCAGCCGGCCTGGCTGCGAGCCCTCCGACCGCCGTACCTGGATCTAAACCCACAGGCAGCGAACTCAGCCCTCGACTTCGAACACTGGCTGAGCTGTTTCGAATCCTACCTGGGAGAATCCGGCGTGCCTCCGGGATCCAAACTAAGAGTTCTGACTGCCCAGGTGAGCCCTAAAGTATTTGCATTCATCCGGGACCTTGCTACATACGAGGACGCCCTCAACCTGCTGAAAGAGCAGTACCGGAGCCCGGTAAATTCTATGTATGCCAGACATCTCCTAAGATCCCGCTCGCAACAGCCAGGAGAGTCTGTAGATGAATTTTTACGGGCGCTACAAACACTCGGCAGGGACTGTGACTTTAAAGCTGTAACGGCTGCAGAAAATACTGAAGGGAATATCCGCGATGCCTTCGTGAAAGGCCTTCGGTCCGACTACTCACGGCAAAGACTGCTCGAATCAAAGGACCTCGACCTGAATACAACTGCAGCCCTCGCTCGCTCTCTGGAAGTGGCCCATCGGGACCTCGAGGCATACTCCAGGTACTGTGCTGCGCGACCCTGAGACTCGGGCCCAACCCCGGCCGCAATACCCCTCGCACCGCCGCCTCTGGGACCTACCTCAGCGTCGGCATCCCAGAACCGATCGGGACCGCCACCCCCGGTACTGGCTGCGACATCGGAGCCCCGCGATCGGGCCGCCGGCTGCTTCTTCTGTGGCCAGGCGAAACACCCGAGGACGCGCTGCCCTGCAAGAAACGCGACTTGCTCCGACTGCCAGAAGAAAGGCCACTTCGCGAAGGCCTGCAGGGGGAGAGCCACAGACGCCAGCAGTGCCTCATGCGAGTTGTGGGGGCGGCCATCTTTCATCAAGGCCACAGATGCCAGTATCCCCTCGTGTGAGGCGTGGGGGTGGCCATCTTTGATCAAGGCCACCGACGCCAGCAGTGCCTCATGTGAGTTGTGGGGGCAGCCATCTTCTCCGCCATTTTGTCCACCACACTCGACCGCCACCTTGTCTCCAGACCCGACCACCGCCTCACCCGCAGACTACAGCAGCTCGCTCAGCCATACACTAGCCTCCGTCACACTGGACCAAGCTCGCCCGCATCACCTGTCCAAGTCCATGATGGACATCAAAGTAAACGGCCACGCCACGACCTGCCTGTTCGACAGCGGAAGCACGGAGAGTTTCATCCATCCAGACACGGTGAGCCACTACTCCCTCACTGTCCGGCCAACGCGCAACCGGATCTCGATGGCGTCGAGGTCCCATTCTACAGACATCAGCGGCTACTGTGTTGTGACCCTGTCGGTTAGGGGCACGGAGTATAAAAATTTTAAACTCCTCGTCCTGCCCCAGCTCTGCGCTGCAGTCCTACTAGGGCTGGACTTCCAATCCCACCTTCAAAGTGTCACTTTGGCATACGGTGGACCCCTCCCCCCACTCACAGTCGACAACCAGCAGCCTTTAAACCGCCCACCGCGTACCACCTGCGGCCTATCCACCCTCAAGGTCCCGCCCCCCTCCCTGTTCACTAACCTCACCCGCAACTGTAAACCCGTCGCCACCAAGAGCAGGCAGTACAGCGCCGGGGACAGAGCTTTTATTAGCTCTGAGGTGCAGCGTCTCCTGAAGGAGGGCATCATCGAGAGGAGCAACAGCCCCTGGCGTGCCCAGGTCGTAGTCGTTAAGACCGGCAATAAAAACCGCCTGGTCATCGACTGCAGCCAAACCATAAACCGGTACACCCAGCTGGACGCATACCCCCTTCCCCGCATATCTGATATGGTCAATCAGATTGCACAGTACCGGGTTTTCTCTACCATCGACCTTAAGTCGGCCTATCACCAACTCCCTATCCGCCCTGAGGACCGCCAGTATACCGCCTTCGAGGCGAATGACCGCCTCTACCACTTCCTTAGGGTTCCCTTCGGCGTTACCAACGGGGTTTCGGTCTTCCAAAGGGAGATGGACCGGATGGTTGACCAGAACGGGCTGCAGGCCACGTTCCCTTATCTAGATAACGTCACCATCTGCGGCCGCGACCAGCAGGACCACGATGTTAATCTGGAGAAATTCCTCCGTACGGCCCAACGGCTGGACCTCACTTGCAATAAGGAGAAATGTGTGTTTAACACCTCGTGTCTTGCCATCCTCGGCTGCGTAGTAGAGAACGGAGTCATCGGCCCCGAAAGAATGCGCCCCCTCATGGAGCTTCCCCTCCCCCACTGTCCAAAGGCGCTGAAGAGAACCCTGGGGCTCTTCGCCTACTATGCCCAATGGGTGCCGAATTATGCGGACAAAGCCAGACCCCTCATGAAGTCCACCTCCTTCCCCCTGACGGCAGAAGCGTGCGCAGCCTTCTCCCTCATAAAGGGAGACATTGCTAAGGCCACAATGCATGCGGTGGATGAGTCTATCCCTTTCCAAGTGGAGAGCGATGCATCCGACTTCGCCCTAGCTGCAACCCTTAACCAGGCGGGGAGACCTGTGGCCTTCTTCTCAAGGACCCTCCAGGGCCCTGAGATCCGACACTCTTCGGTCGAGAAGGAGGCCCAGGCGATCGTGGAGGCAGTACGATGCTGGAGGCATTACCTGGCAGGCAAACGATTTACTCTCCTCACCGACCAGCGTTCGGTCGCTTTTATGTTTAATAACAAGCTGAGGGGCAAAATCAAGAACGACAAGGTCTTGAGGTGGAGAATCGAGCTCTCCACCTATGATTATGATATCTTGTACCGGCCTGGTAAACTGAACGAACCCCCAGATGCTCTATCACGAAGTACATGCGCCAACGCGCAAATTGATAGACTGCAGACCCTCCACAACGACCTCTGCCACCCCGGGGTCACCAGACTTTACCACTTCATTAAGGCCCGCAACCTGCCCTACTCCATCGAGGAGGTCAGGACCATGACCAGGAACTGCCAAACCTGTGCCGAATGCAAACCACATTTCTTTAGGCTGGACAGAGCAAGCCTGATCAAGGCCACCCGCCCCTTCGAGCGCTTGAGCATCGATTTTAAGGGGCCCCTCCCATCCTCTGACCGTAATGTGTACTTCCTCAACATCACTGATGAGTACTCCCGTTTCCCCTTTGCCTTCCCCTGCCCAGACATGACCAGTACCACGGTCATCAAATGCCTGGACGACCTCTTCGCCTTGTTTGGGTTCCCGAACTATATACATAGCGACCGGGGCTCATCCTTCATGAGCGAGGAACTTCGCCAGTTCCTACTAGCGAGAGGTATTGCTGCAAGCAGGACCACCAGCTACAACCCCTGAGGGAACGGCCAGGCGGAAAGAGAGAACGCGACTGTCTGGAAGGCCGTTCTCTTAGCCTTAACGTCTAAGGGCCTCCCAACCTCTCGCTGGCAGGAAGTCCTCCCGGCAGCGCTGCATTCCATCTGGTCACTGCTTTGCACGGCCATTAACGCCACCCCCCATGAACGAATGTTTGTTTTCCCCAGGAAGTCGACTACGGGAACCTCGCTACCAACATGGCTGACTTCCCCGGGGCCCGTCTTGCTGCGAAAGCACGTGAGGGCCCATAAAACGGACCTCCTGCACGCCAACCCCCAGTACGCCTATGTGGCATACCCAGACGGGCGGGAGGACACAGTCTCCTTACGAGACCTTGCGCCCTCGGGCACCCCTGAGACACCACCGTTACGCCCCACCACCCCCCCAAATCCAGCCCAGGTAGACAGCATGCCGGAACCCCATGAGCCTTCGCCGACCACGCAGACACCAGCATTAACATCGGATACTGCACCACCGCCGCCGCTGCTGCGCCGATCAGAAAGACTTACGAGGCCTCCGGACAGACTGACATACCCGAACTGGTAGTACACTTCACCCCACCGGACTCAAATTTAAACAAAGGGTGAATGTGGTAAACCACTTTTATCGTTCACTATCGTTACACTA
Organism: Somniosus microcephalus; assembly: GCF_052327205.1. Taxonomy (NCBI): domain Eukaryota; kingdom Metazoa; phylum Chordata; class Chondrichthyes; order Squaliformes; family Somniosidae; genus Somniosus; species Somniosus microcephalus. The sequence goes on along the minus strand of NW_028225186.1, from coordinate 17,492,924 downwards.
TGTTTATATCGTTACACTATGGTTATCACTGTTTACACTGTTGTATCACTGCACAAGGTCACCTCTTGTCACGCTGTTTTACCTGGGCTGACCACAGCTGACTCTGCCCACATGTGTTGCATTCCTGTACGCAAACAAGAAGTTATCTACCTTATGTTGTAGATTTATGTCTTCATTACCCATGGCCTTTATGGCCTTCTTGAAGGTCTGGACAAACCTTTCAGCTAATCCATTGGTGGCGGGATGGTATGGGGCGGACGTGTAGTGCTTAACCCCATTGTTTTTTAAGAACTTCCTGAATTCTTCGGATACAAATTGCGGTCCATTATCAGAACAGATCTGTTCAGGCAGCCCATTCCTGGCGAATATGGTCCTTAATACTGTGATGGTTTTTTCCGCGGTGGTGGAGGACATCTTTATTACCTCCAGCCACTTGGAGTGTGCATCAACCGTGATTAAGAACATTGAGTCCATAAATGGACCAGCAAAGTCGATATGCATCTTTGCCAGGGAGATGAGGGCCACTCCCATGGATGTGGTGGGGCGTTTTGGACCTTCTGGCATCCTAGACAGCTCTTGCTCATTTCTTCGATGTCTCCATCGATACCTGGCCACCACGCGAATGCTCTGGCTAAGTTCTTCATTTTCACTCCACCCAGATGCCCCTCGTGAAGCTCCTTTAGCACTTTATCCTGGAGTTTGGGTGGAATCACCACTCTGGATCCACACATCAAGGTTCTTCGGCACACTGACAGCTGTTCTCTTCTTTGCGAGAATGCTGGTAACAGTGGTTCGCCATGTGCTGGCCATCCCTTCACCGTTAAATCGTAGACTCGTGAGAGAGTCGGGTCATTTCTCGTTTCCTTTTCAATGGTAGAATTTGTCACTGGTAGACATTCAACTATGGTCGAGTGGAACATCTCCACTGGGTCCACTGTAGGTGCCTCTTCTACCGTTGGCAACGGTAGGTGCGATAAACCATCAGCATTCCCATGCTGTTTTGTTCCTTTGTATTCTATGTCATATTGGTGTGCCCCTAGGAAAAGGGACCACCTCTGTAGCCTTTGCGCTGTCATAATGGGAACGCCCTTTTTAGGGTTGAATATGGAGACGAGGGGTTGATGGTCAGTCAACAAGGTAAATTTTTGTCGGTGTATGTAATGGTTGAATTTCTTCACCCCCCACACCAGGCTGAGTGCCTCCCTGTCGATCTGGGCATAGTTATGCTCAGCTGAGTTCAATGAGCGTGACGCAAAAGCTATCGGCCGCTCCGAGCCATCAGGGAATTTATGCGATAATACCGCTCCCACACCATAAGGGGATGCATCGCACGCCAGTCTGATTGACAGTGATGGGTTGTAATGAGCCAACACGTCCTTGGACGTGATCAAGCCTTTGCATTTATAGAAGGCACGTTTACAGTCTTCGCTCCATTTCCAAATTACTCCCGTTTGTAGCAGTGCATTAAGAGGGTGCAGAACCGTTGACAAGTTCGGTAAAAATTTATGATAGTAATTTATTAATCCCAGGAACGACCTTAATTGTGAGACATTTTTAGGCGCTAGGGCTTTTACGACCGCTTCAATTTTTTCAGGTGATTTATGCAACCCTTCTTCGTTAATGACGTGGCCACAATATGATATTTGTTTCTGGAAAAATTCGCACATGGGGCGATTTGCTCGTAGGCCCCGTTCTCTCAGCCTCGTGAGCACCTGCTCCAAATTGGCAAGGTGCTCATTGTCATTTTCTCCTGTTACAAGGATGTCGTCTAGGTAGCATTGAGTCCCTGGAATCCCTTGCAGTACTTGCTCCATAGCTCTTTGCCAGATAGCTGGAGCTGATGCTACTCTGAAAACTAGCCGATTGTACTGGTACAGGCCTTTGTGTGTGTTTATCGTGAGATACTTTTTAGAGGTCTCCTCAACCTCCATCTGTAGATATGCCTGTGCCAAGTCAATTTTGGTGAAACGTTTCCCTCCGGATAGTGAGGCGAAAATATCTTCTATCCTCGGAAGGGGATACTGTACCGTATGAAGAACCGGGTTTACAGTCACCTTGAAGTCCCCACAGATGCGAATTTTTCTGTTCTTCAGATTTATCATTATTCAATGTTTTCTTCATGACCGGGACGATGGGTGTTGCCCACTCGCTCCAATCTACCTTGGATAACACATAGAAACATAGAGATAGGAACAGGAGTAGGCCATTCGGCCCTTCGAGCCTGCTCCGCCATTCAATGAGATCATGGCTGCTTTTTCCAAATTCTTCAGCTCTGCCTTGACTGCTGGACGAATTGCGTATGGCACCGGCCTTGCCTTAAAAAACTTGGGAATTGCCGCATCTTCTACTTTTATTGAGGTGGTGGCGCCTTTCAGGGTTCCTAGTTCCTGTTGAAACACTTCTTTGGCGTTAGCCAAGATTTCTTTTAATCGTCCAGGGATGATGTCATCATCATTTTTTTTCTTACTGGTCACCGTCAGTGCCTGAATGGCGTGCCAGTCTAAACGTATCTTTCTGATCCATTCACGTCCCAACAATGGTGGAACACCATCTTGCAGAACATATAAATACAACTTCTGTATTTCCTTGCCATTGTATACAACAGGCACCCTTATTTTCCCTCTGGGGTATACTTTCTGCCCCGTATATGTCTTCAAGATAATGGATGTGTCTTTCAAAGGTATATGCGGAAATAGCCGCTCGTAATCCCGTCGACTTATGACGGTCAGAGCTGATCCTGTATCTAGCTCCATTTTAACTGGGGACCCTGCTATTGTGAGAGTAACCCAAATGGTCTGGTAATCTTCTTTGGCAATTACATTATGTAATTTGAGACAGCTTAGTCTCTTGTTTCCGGAGTCGCTATCGCTCTTCTGGTCTTCGGAGCTACTGTCCATCATCATTTGTACCTTCCTGTACTTTTCCTTATTGACCTTTTTACTGTCAGTGGATTTTTTTCCAGATCGGCATACACGTGCAATGTGTCCCATCTTTCTGCATTGCCTGCATGCTTTATCCTTGAACCAGCAGTCCCTCTGGTCATGGGTGGATCTGCCGCAGTGATAACATCTCTCGAAACCCCGTGTCATTTCACGGGTGCCGAAGTCTTGTGGCTTTTGCTGTATCTCTGCAGCTCCTCTTGCTGCTGCTTCGTATGATACAGCCACACTGAAAGCCTTGTCCAGTGTCAAATCTTTCTCAGAAAGTAGTCTTTTCTGTGTTCCTTCGCTTAGGAGACCACAGACGAATTTGTGTCGTAGAGAATCTGCCAGTCCTGCCCCGAATTGGCAGTGCTTAGACAGCTTCCATAATTCGGTGACGTAATCAGCGTTACTTTCATTCTTGTGCTGATTCCTCCTAAAGAATTTGAATCGTTCCGCCATCAGCAGCGGTGTTGGGTTTAAGTGCTCCTGTAGGGTATCAACAATCTCCTTAAAATTCTTGTCCATCGGTTTGGCTGGAGTGATCAAATTTTGTAATAGCCTGTATGTCCTTGCACCCATCAGATTTAGAAGTACCGATGCCTTTTTATCATCCGCTACTTCATTCGCCTTGCAATATACCTCCACTCTTTCCACATATGTGGTCCAATCCTCTATATCACTATTGAAAGCAGTAATATTGCCAGTCTTAGGCATCCTGAAAATCAAAAATGGCGCCTCCCGCGCTTTCTCTTCTTCCCTGTCAAGTCAAGATGGCGCCTCCCGCGCTTTCCGCCGCTGCTGCCAATGCTGTTCTCCGCGGTTTTTAATTACATATATATTTTTAAACAGTTTCTCCGTCACTCCGTCGGACTCTCTGGGACTTTCCCCTCCCTTTGCTTGGTCCGAACGCCGACCTGCTTTGCAGCGCCGGCCGTGTCCTGAGTGCCCCACCCTCTGTCTCTGTTTGCTTCTGCCTTACGACTCGCTGACCGGCCCCGCTGCAGAGCTACCCGATCGAGCCGCAGCCCGCCGCCCAGGAAGGATTAGTGCAGTACCTGCCACCAGCCCGTTTAGCTGGTGAAACCACAGTTTTTTTTTCTTCGACCTGAGTTTGGGTAAGTGTGAGAGTTCTTTAATTGTTATTTCACTTTAAATCATTCTTGATAAGATTACTTGAGCAGTTTAAGTAAAGGGGAAAAGTTAAGTATTTGGGATTCTGTTGGTTTAAGAGTAAACAAGGTTACACTGCAGTAGGAGTAAATTGGCACAGCAGGCAGTGAAAACCAGTTTTCTAACCAATCAGCAGGGGTGACTCATTTGGCTGTAAACAAACAAACAGTATAAAAAGACCATTGCTAGTGCGAGCAATCACTGAGTGCGAGGTCAGCAGAGAGTGCTGTGAGTTAGGGTAAGTGGGGTGTTAGGTGCTCTTTTCAAACTTTAACTCTGTGGGTTGTAGTTAATAAGGCCTTTCTGGTGCAGAGTGACTGTTGGTAAACCATTTAACTGGTGTAACTAGAGGGATTGATTTAATTTAAATCCAATTAATTAAAGGGGATACTAGCATCTAAAATCGGGCAGAGGGTGTCCATAACTAACAATAAAAAATTTAATTAATTACATAGAATGGAGCAGGTGATGTGCTACTGTTGCGAGATGTGGGAGCTGGTGAACCCCATTGAGGCTCATGGTGATTACGTCTGTGACAAGTGTCTGCTGCTACAGGAACTCCAGCTCCGTGTTGATGAGCTGGAGTCTGAGCTTCAGACACTGCGACACATCAGGGAGGGGGAGAAGTACCTGGACTCTGTATCAGGAGGTGGTCACACCTATGAAGTTAAGTAATTCAGATGTAGCCCATGGTCAGGGACAGGACAGTGTGACTACGAGTGAGGCAGGTACGGGGATCCAGGAGGTAGAGCTGGAGGAGCCGCAGCCCTTGCTCTTAACCAACAGGTTTGAGGTTCTTACTCCCTGTGGGGACAGGAGCAGGGACTGCAGGGAGGATGAGCAACCTGGCCACAGCACCGTGGAACGGGGGGCCATTCAAGAGGGGGGAGTAACTAGAAATGTTGTAGTGGTAGGGGATAGTATTATTAGGGGGATAGATAGAGTTCTCTGCAGACGAGAGCGAGAGTCCCGAAGGCTGTGTTGCCAGGGTTAAGGACATCTCCTCTGGGCTGGAAAGAAACTTGCAGTGGGAGGGGGTGGATCCAGTTGTCGTGGTCCATGTTGGTACAAACGACGTAGATAGGACTAGGAAGCCGGTTCTGTAAAAGGAGTATGAGCAGCTAGGGGTCAAATTAAAAAACAGAACCTTGAAATAAAGAGTAGATTGCCTTTCAAAAGCTAGGCTTTATTAACCTTAAAAAACCAGCAAGTACATGTTGAGCACCCAGTCTCAACCAAACTGTAGAGAACTGAATTTAAGATGGCCACCACAGGTCACATGGAATCAACTAACCAATAAGTTTACAGCATATATCTCAAGGCAGGAAAACAGGCAACCAATTAAAATGCTTCTTATAAAACAAGAATAATCACCACAAACCTCAAGGGTAATAATCTCTGGATTATTACCTGAGCCACGAGCGAATTTGGCTAGGACAAATAAAATTAGAGAGCTAAATGCGTGGCTCAAAGACTGGTGTGGGAGAAATGGGTTTTGCTTCCTGGGACACTGGCACCAGTACTGGGGCAGGAGGGAGCTGTTCCATTGGGATGGGCTTCACTTGGCCAGTGCTGGGACTAGAGTCCTGGCGGATCATATAACTAGGGCTGTAGAGAGGGCTTTAAACTAACTAGTGGTGGGGGGAGGTTCCTAGAGAGCAAATAATAAAAATGACAACAGAGAAGGTCATAGACTTAGGTAGCAGTGGGGAAATTAAAAACCAGCGCGTGTCAGGAAGGGGCAGAAGGTATGGAGTAAAAGGTAAAGTAATAAAAAGGGCAAAAGCAGGAACTAAGTGTCACAAAACATACTTGAAAGTTCTCTATCTGAATGCACGTAGCATTCGTAACAAAGTAGACGAGTTAATGGCACAAATAACTACATATGGGTATGATCTTGTGGCCATTACAGAAACATGGCTGCAGGGTGACAATGCCTGGGAATTAAACATACCAGGTTATTTAACGATCAGGAAGGACAGGCAGGAAGGAAGGGGAGGTGGGGTGGCTATGTTAATAAAGGAAGGAATCACTAATACAGAGAAATGATATTGGGTCAAAAGATCAGGATAATGAAACAGTTTGGGTGGAGATAAGGAATAATAAGGGGGAAAAAACACTAGTGGGTGTAGTCTATAGGCCTCCGAACAGTTGCAACTCTGTTGGACGGAGTATCAATCAGGAAATAGTTGAGGCTTGTAATAAGGGAACATGTATAATTATGGGGGATTTTAACTATCATATTAATTGGACAAATCAAATTGGGCAGGGCTGCCTTGAGGATGAGTTCATTGAGTGTATTAGGGATGGGTTTCTTGAGCAGTATGTAACTGAACCGACCAGGGGGCAAGCAACCTTAGATCTGGTCCTGTGTAACGAGACAGGATTAATTAAAAATGTCCTAGTAAAGGATCCCCTTGGAATGAGTGACCATAACATGGTTGAATTCCATATTCAATTAGAGGGTGAGAAGGTTGGATCTCAAACAAGCGTGCTAAGCTTGAATAAAGGAGACTATGAAGGTATGAGAGCGGAATTGAGTAGAGTGGATTGGGAAAATAGATTAAAGGGTAAGACGATACATGATCAGTCGTGTACATTTAAGGAGTTATTTTACAACTTCCAAAAAAAATATATTCCACTGAGAAGAAAAGGGTGTAAAAGAAAAGACAGCCATCCATGGCTAAGTAAAGAAATTAAGGATAGTATTCGACTAAAAACAAGGGCATATAAGGTAGCCAAATCTAGTGGGAGGATAGAGGATTGGGAAAACTTTAAA
>NW_028225186.1:17372024-17485551 GCF_052327205.1 Somniosus microcephalus | reverse complement strand
CCCGTAGGCCCAACGAAACTGCCGGTTTCGTGCATGCACTGCGCATGCGCAGGAAACCGGAAACTTCCGTTCCCTTAAAGGAAGGGGTTCAGAGGTCGAACGCGATATGCCGGAGAGGCAGCGCGTGCGCCTGGAACTTACATTTTTTTTCACGGTTTCTCCGGGAGGGTAAGGCTCCAGCAGTTACACTTCTAAAAAGCAGGCGCAAGGCCTGCTTTTAACAAGGTAAGTGGGTGAATTAATTAAAATTAAAACATTTTTTCCACAAGTTTATTATTTTTAAATACTTGAAAGAAAGGTAAGTTTATTTTTATCCCCATTAGAAAATGTAATTAATTTTTTCAAAATTTAAATTATTGTTTAAATAGTTATTTTATGTAATTTATAGTTATTTTAAAAATGTGATTTAAAAAAAATTTATTTGAAGTTTTAGTTATGTTTTAGGGCTTATAGTATTATAGTTTTGACAGCTCTTCCTGTCAATTTTATGAATGGGCATTTCCCTGCTACCATTGCCTCTCCATGGCCCACGTGATCCCAGGGGACGCTTCGAACTAACTGCGCCCCTGGGATACGCAAGCACTGCGCGCCAGCAGTTGGAGGAGGCCAGGATCGGAATCCCACACGGGCCCACAGCACAACGGCCGGCGCGCTAGGTAAGTGCAGGTCGGGGGCTTTGCACCCACGGAAGCCACCGACCCGAATTTCTGGGCCAATATATTAAAATCTTACATCCACGCGCACGCCATGTCAACTTTTTCCCATTCTATGTCCACTTTATCATGGAAATTTCCTATGTTAACCTGTCACACTGGGATAGATCTTGACTTTATGCCTGTCTGGGAGGGGGTGAGGAAGCAAAAGGTAATTATCTAATAGATTGCTGGACTAGAAAGGGTCTTGGTGGCGAGACTCCCTCTGCAATTATCTGCTCAGCACAGTCGGTCCACACAGCCACTCACAGCCCTGCTCAGCACTAAAAGTGCTGCCTTTGCAATTATAATTCGGTGTAACCAAGGGCTGTCTCAAAGGGAAACACCCTGCGCCCGATACAGAAGAAGCAGCAGCATGCGGGCACGGTGACCATGAAACTGGGGCACTCGCCCATCCTCCACTCACTGACCTTTCCCAGTGATGCTAATTGCTTTTATGATTGGGTGAATATTCCACAGCCCTGTAACTATGACAACATTAACCCTACTCTTCCTAGACCACAGAAAACATGCTACCTTCGTAGGAGCGCCAGTTTGTAACTGTCGCAGCCTTGTGGTTCCTTTAGAACCCTCCAGCATTGTCCTGGAGAGACCAGGAATTAAAGATTAATCTCCAGCATAATGCTGGCAGCAACCAGTGAGAACAGTCACAGGGGCATTAAAAAGAGGAGTGTTTTTTTTCAAATTCTTTGAACACTTTTGTTTATTAGTTATAAAAGTATTGGAGATTGGGGAGAAAAGCTGTTTGACTGACAGTCAAGAATCATCCAATCAGGTAATGAAGAGTCTAATACAAAAAGAAAATATGCAGATGCTGGAAATCTGAAATAAAAACAGAAAATGCTGGAAAAACTCAGCAGGTCAGGCAGCATCTGTGAAGAGAGAAACAGAGTTAACGTGTCAGGTCAATGACCTTTCGTCTGACTCTTAACAGGAATCCCATAGTTGCGACTCACACTTCAATGCCCTTCATTAAAGGCTGTTATTTCTATACTGGTGTAACTATGAGCAGAGACTGGTCTTATCCAGGACAGTGTAGGCCAATCCTAGCACCAGTACTGCTCGTCCAGTTGACAACAGGTAACTTAGCACAGACCAGGAATCAAAAATGGCACTTTCTGGTCTGGATGTTTTCGTGCATCGCTAAACAGTGCCTCTACTTACTAGGCCATCGCAAAACCACTCCAAACATCATTTTCATCCAAGCATAAATATTTCTACGAACCAAACCCCTTGACATTCATCCCCATTATATAGAATTCCAATCGGCCAAACAGCTTTCCATTCAATTCTATTGTACATAATTCAATGAGTTAAACCCATTTCACTCTCATTGTATAGAGATCTTGGTTCCAAACAGATTTCTATTTTACTGTATGTTTTTCTCTATGGTAAGCAGTGCAAACAGCTGTACTTACGGTTCATCCCGACATCATGGTAGGTCAGGATCGCCGGGCGGTTTCCTTTTGGTGCACCGCGGATCACAACGTGCAACATCCCATAGGGGGTTTCAATGTCATGCTCCTAGTGAAGATCAATCAAAGTGACAATCAGTGACTACAAACTTCTTTTTTACCTTCTGCTCAAACTCGATGACTGTGCAGGCTTGCATTCTGTAACAAATGCCTCGTAAAAGTAATCAGTGACTGCTTATAGACACCCTCTTGTTCATTCAATCAGTGACTGTACAGACCCGCTGTGTAATGTACCCCTCGTTAAATCAATCAGTGATTGTACAGACCCTCTCTGTGTAATGTATCCCTCATTAAATCAATCAGTGATTGTACAGACCCTCTCTGTGTAATGTATCCCTCATTAAATCAATCAATGATTATACAGACCCTCTCTGTGTAATGTGTTGTGTATGTAATATGTGTGCTACTTTGAACCTATGGACAGGACTGCACTACTTGTAGGGCGTAGTGATACGCAGTACCACTCCTGGCCATAGGGGTATAAATAGTACTGTGGGTACTGATCTCCCCTCAGTTCCCGCCTGTGGGCATGAAGTAAAGACCTACGTATAGTCCCTACCTCCAACCAGTAAAGACCTGTTTGAGTTATACGTTTAAGTCTTTGTGTTAATTGTTCAATACAATACACATACTTAACACTGGCGACGAGTCAGGTTCTTACCCTGCGGCAGTTGAAGAGAGGTTTCAAACATCACCACCCCACTAGAAGCGACAGGCTTTAGGACTCTGAAGCCTCCATCAGCGACTGAGCACTGGAGTGCAGCAGCCATCCTGACAGCTTCCAGCGACTGACAGAAGTCTTTCTGCAGTTTCCTTGTTCAACCTAGGTGGTGGGGTAAGCCGTGCAGCGTTGGCTGCAAAGACAGGGCTGGGGAAGTTGGAGAAGATAAGGGCGATCGCAATCCCTGATAAGAGCCGCGGTGAAACGCGCGAGCGGGTAAGCCAGAGCCCGGGAGGGAGCGAGCAAGAGCCGCGCGAGCGGGTGAGCCAGAGGCCGGGAGCCGCTTCAAGTGCGAGGCGCAGCGCGGGCCAGCGATCGGGACCAAAGATAAGGGCCGCACTCGGATTGAAAGGCGCGGCGGCTGCAGAAGCTCAAGGTGCGAGAGCCGCGGTGCACAGCGCGGGCTATCGATCGCGGCGAAGATAAGGGCCGCACTCGGGGGCTGAAGGGAGACGGCGTCGGGGGACGGGTGAAGACCGCCAAGCGCGGGAAAACCGCCATTTTGTGGGCGGAGGACGACGGCAAGAGCGGGAAGCCGCCATCTTTGATAACAAGTAAACAAAATAAAATCTGAGAAATTGCAAATCTACAATGCCTAAACACGGGAATATTAGCACCTTTGATAGTGACCTCGAAGATTGGGCCATATATGTTGAAAGAGTAAAAAATTATTGTCAGGCCAATAAAATTCGTGACCAAGATAAAGCTCTAACATTATTAAATTTAATGGGTGCGAAGACATACGGGCAATTGAAACACCTGTTATCACCAGATGAACCGGCGGATAAGACGTTCGATGAGATTGTTACTGTCCTGAAAGATCATCTAAACCCCACGCCGCTGATGCTAGCGGAACGATTTAAATTTTACGACAGAAGGCAGCTACAGCATGAAAGCAATGCTGAATATTTGCTGGAATTGTGTAAATTAGCGAAATATTGCCAGTTTGGAACGGGACTGACAGATGCACTACGAGACAAATTTGTGTGTGGTTTATTTAAACAGGATACACAAAAGCGACTGCTCGAGGAGAATGAGCTGACGCTTGAGAAGGCGGTCACTATGGCAGCAGCACACGAAGCCGCAGCGAGAGGCACGGCAGTAATGCAGCTACGGTCACCGGAGCTCAGTGCACACAAATTGGGTGTGAGTTCTGGCAAATGTTATCGTTGTGGAAAGACAACGCATGATCAGAACCAGTGTTGGTTTAAAAACCAAGAATGTAGAACTTGTGGTAGGCTTGGACATATAGCTAGAGTATGCAGGTCAGGGAAGAAGACCAGCAACAAGAAGTCACCGCAAGGAAAATACGCAAAGGTACACAAGGTGACCGAACAGGAGTCCGATTCAGACGCTAGCAGTAATGAACTGGCTAGCTTAAGCTGTAATGAACTGGCTAGCTTAAGAGTGCTCAACGCTGGTAAGGGTGCAGACCTCCAGACAATTTGGGTCACTCTTCAGATAGAAGGAGTCCAAGTAAAACTGGAATTGGACACTGGATCGGCATTGACGGTCATAAATAAGAAAGATTACGGAAAGTTATTCCAACATATTCCCCTACAGGATACGGGGATTATATTGAAAACATACACGGGGCAAAGAGTGTACCCCATCGGGAAAATAGAGGTTGCAGTGGTCCACAAGGGCGAAGACAGTCAAATAATGGACTTATATGTGATATCTGAAGGAGGTTCTCCACTACTAGGACGGGAGTGGATTAGGAAAATGAATATGGACTGGCATTTCCTACAAACAATAACGAGTGAGAACTCGGTGAAGATAGTCGGCCCAGACTCTGGAACGGATGATGGTAAGCCCAACTCAGGTGCAAAAGACAAAGTTTCAGCACAGAATTCCACTGAGCAACAACAACATAGTTTAACTGTGGATTCTGAGTCTGGCAAGTCTACTGATGTGCCCATTTCTGAGGGACACCGGGCTCGAACTCAACTCCATTTCAAACTACAACAGCAATTAGAACAAATGCTTCGCCGTTTTGAGCAAGAGTTGAATGCAACGAAAGAGTTCTTTGATATAGAGTTGGAGAATCTGGAAAGACAACAGAAGCAGCTGATGGAGAAAATGGAGCAGGAGCACACAAAACGTCTGATGTCAGAGGAGTTAACGGTCAGCCAACTCCTGCATATGCTGAAGGACAGGACTCTGAAATGGGAAAAACTTGAACACGAACTTCAATATTCAAACGAAAGGGGTTCGGAGCTCTCAAAGGTTATTGGAAGAGCTGAGGTGGCAACACAGACTGAGATGACTGCAACAGAGCAGCCCTTGGATGCCAAAAGTACGCTGACTCACGTCAACGTAGAACAACAGACCGCTGAAACAGCTGCTCCGGTAGAGGGATTGAATAGTCCGATCAATCAATCTCCAAAAGAAGTTGAAGTAGTAAAATCTCAAATGAGGTCATTAGTAAACGACTTGCTGAAAGCCCAGAAAAAGCTGGATGAAGAGGTACGCATGAAGAAGTCTCTTCAGGAAAGATGTCTGGACTTGGAACAAAAGCTGGCTAACGCCCAGCTGGGTATGGAGGAAATAGAAGACCCTCTCGCTGGCCTAGATCAGGATGACACCGAACATTACTATGTCCTGTCCTGCCCAACTTGTAACTTCGACTCCCACCATACAGAAATCATGGAGGAGCACCGAAAGTCTACGGAACATCGGGAGAAGGTGGCTCTACTACGGAAAAAGGAGGAAGAGAAGGAGGAACTGCGCATGCAGCTGGCAGCTGACAGTGGAGCCCAGAGAGTCTCCAAGAAGCAGAAAAGGAAAAGTCAAAACAGAAGATGACCCATCTGAACCATTATTACCTCTACCAGATCACACACGTGGTCCCTCCGAACGGAGCCAATTCAGTTCGGAAGTTCAAACTGTTAAATCCATGGAAGGACTATTGAATGAGTCACTCCAGCAACGTGAACCGACTACACCACAGAGATTGAATCTGTGAACTGTTTTCCGCAGAGACTGAATCTGTGATCTGTTTTGACATGAAGTTATCTATGTATCTATGTTATTCTGTTATGTAAACCTGAAGTTATATATGTATATATGTTATATGTTAAATGGGGAGATGACTGTAAAGCTAGGAAGGGAGGAATGTTGTGTATGTAATATGTGTGCTACTTTGAACCTATGGACAGGACTGCACTACTTGTAGGGCGTAGTGATACGCAGTACCACTCCTGGCCATAGGGGTATAAATAGTACTGTGGTTACTGATCTCCCCTCAGTTCCCGCCTGTGGGCATGAAGTAAAGACCTACGTATAGTCCCTACCTCCAACCAGTAAAGACCTGTTTGAGTTATACGTTTAAGTCTTTGTGTTAATTGTTCAATACAATACACATACTTAACATAATGTACCCTGTTGTGTATTTTGAATGTTGTATTTGAATTGTCCCACATAGCTTACCATAGTTGTGATGTGCAATGCACTTTGGGAAATAGAGTGCATTGAGTTGAGAAGATTCTGGAAAGTGATGGCTGTGAACTGAACTCTGTCTCATGCGTACTCTTTTAATTATTATATACAAGCAAGGTTATTAAACCCTTGAGATTTAACATACCCCTCATTAAATCAGTGATTGTACAGACTCTCTCTGTGTAATGTACCCCTCACTAAATCAGTGATTATACAGACCCGCTCTGTATAATGTACCCCTCGTTAAATGTGATTGTACAGACTCTCTGTGTAACGTCCCCCTCGTTTATTCAATCAGTGACTGTACAGACCCTCTCTGTGTAATGTACCCCTCATTAAATTAGTGATTGTGCAGACATCCCCGTCACATACTTCTTGTTAAATCATTAGTGACTGTAGACTTGCCTCCGTAACATAGCCCTATTAAAATTAGTGATTGCCCAGACCCCTCCCTTGCAATGCACCATCATTTAATCACTGAGCATTTTTAATGCACTGTCATGCAAATAGTGATTATAAAATTTCTCCCCTGTAATGGGTCCATTATAAAATCATTCAGTAATTGTGCAATCCATCGGCTCTGAACGCACACACTCACTAAAATCACTCACCCCATCATAAACATATATTATGATAAACACACTCGCTATTATAAATGCACACTCGTACTGTAATAAACACACTCATGCACCCTGTGACAAACACACTCATACACTGTGACAAAAACACTCACACACACTGTGACAAAGACACTCATACACACTGTGACAAAGACACTCATACACACTGTGAAAAAGACACTCATACACACTGTGACAAAAACACTCATACACACTGTGACAAAGACACTCATACACACTGTGACAAACACACTCATACACTGTGACAAACACACTCATACACACTATGACAAACACACTCATACACTGTGACAAAAACACTCATACACACTGTGACAAAGACACTCATACACTGTGACAAACACACTCATACACTATGACAAACACACTCATACACTGTGACAAACACGCTCACACACTGTGACAAACACACTCATACACTGTGACAAAGACACTCATACACACTGTGACAAACACACTCATACACACTATGACAAACACACTCATACACTGTGACAAACACACTCACACACTGTGACAAACACACTCATACACTGTGACAAACACACTCATACACACTGACAAGCACACTCATACACACACTGACAAGCACACTCATACACACTGTGACAAACACACTCATACACACGGTGACAAACACACTCATACACTGTGACAAACACACTCATACTGTGGCAAACACACTCATACACACTGTGACAAACATACTCATACACAATGTGATAAACACTCTCAAACACTGAAAAACACACTCATACACACAGTGACAAACACACTCATACACACTGTGACAAACACACTCATACACTGTGACAAACACACTCATTCACAGTGACAAACACAGTCATACACACTGCGACAAACAGTCATACACACTGTGACAAACACACACATACACAGTGACAAACACACTCATACAGTGTGACAAACACACTCATACACAGTGACAAACACAGTCATACACAGTGACAAACACACTGATACACACTGTGACAAACATACTCCTACACTGTGACAAACACACTCATACACACTGTGACAAACACGCGCATACACTGTGACAAACACACTCATACAGTGACAAATACAGTCATACACACTGTGACAAACACACTCATACACACTGTGACAAACACATTCATACACTGTGAAAACACACTCATACACTGTGACAAACACACTCATACACACTGTGACAAACACACTCATACACTGTGAAAAACACACTCATACACTGTGACAAACACACTCATACACATGGCGACAAACACACTCATACACACTGTGACAAATACAGTCATACAGTCTGTGACAAACACACTCATACACACTGACAAACGCTCTCATACACTGTGACAAACACACTCATACACACAGTGACAAACACACTCATACACTGTGACAAACACACTCATACGCTGTGACAAACACACTCATACACACTGTGACAAACACACTCATACACACTGACAAACACACTCATATTCTGTGACAAACACACTCATACACACAGTGACAAACACACTCATACACAGTGACAAACACACTCATACACTGTGACAAAGACACTCATACAGACTGTGACAAACACACTCATACACACTATGACAAACACACTCATACACTGTGACAAACACACTCACACACTGTGACAAACACACTCACACACTGTGACTAACACACTCATACACACTGACAAACACACTCATACACACTGTGACAAACACACTCATACACACTGTGACAAACACACTCATACACTGACAAAAACACTCATACACTGTGACAAACACACTCATACACACTGACAAACACACTCATACACACACTGACAAGCACGCTCATACACACTGTGACAAACACACTCATACACACGGTGACAAACACACTCATACACTGTGACAAATACACTCATACTGTGACAAACACACTCATACACACTGTGACAAACACACTCATACACTGTGACAAACACACTCATACACTGTGACAAACACACTCATACACACTGTGAGAAACACACTCACACACTGTGACAATCACACTCATACACACGGTGACAAAGACACTCATACACACAGTGACAAACACACTCATACACTGTGACAAACGCACTCATACACTGTGACAAACACAGTCATACACACTGTGACAAACACACTCATACACACTGTGACAAACATACCCCTACACTGTGACAAACACACTCATACAGTGATAAACACAGTCATACACACTGTGACAAACACACTCATACAAACTGTGACAAACCCACTCCTACACTGTGACAAACACACTCATACACTGTGATAAACACACTCATACACTGTGACAAACACACTCATACACATGGCGACAAACACACTCATACACACTGTGACAATCACACTCATACAGTGACAAACACACTCATACACACTGTGACAAACACACTCATACACACTGACAAACACACTCATACACTGTGACAGACACACTCATACACACTGTGACAAACACACTCAAACACACTGTGACAAACACACTCATACACACTGACAAGCACACTCATACACACTGTGACAAACACACTCATACACACTGACAAACACACTCATACACTGTGAAAACACATTCATACACACGGTGACAGACACACTCATACACACTGTGACAAACACACTCATACACACGGTGACAAACACGCCCATACACACGGTGACAAACACACTCATACACTGTGACAAGCACACTCATACACTGTGACAAACACACTGATACACACTGTGACAAACACACTCATACACTGTGACAAACACACTCATACACTGTGACAAACACACTCATACACTGTGACAAACGCACTCATACACTGTGACAAACACACACATACACAGTGACAAACACACTCATACAGTGTGACAAACACACTCATACACAGTGACAAACACAGTCATACACAGTGACAAGCACACTCATACACACTGTGACAAACATACTCCTACACTGTGACAAACACACTCATACACTGTGACAAACACACTCATACACACTGTGAGAAACACACTCACACACTGTGACAATCACACTCATACACACGGTGACAAACACACACATACACACAGTGACAAACACACTCATACACTGTGACAAACGCACTCATACACTGTGACAACCCCACTCCTACACTGTGACAAACACACTCATACACTGTGAAAAACACACTCATATACTGTGACAAACACAGTCATACACACTGTGACAAACACACTCATACACACTGACAAACACACTCATACACACTGTGACAAACACACTCATACACACTGACAAACACACTCATACACTGTGACAAACACACTCATACACACTGTGACAAACACACTCATACACACTGACAAACACACTCATACACACTGACAAACACACTCATACACACTGACAAACACACTCATACACTGTGAAAACACATTCATACACACGGTGACAAACACACTCATACACACTGTGACAAACACACTCATACACACGTTGACAAACACGCCCATACACACGGTGACAAACACACTCATACACTGTGACAAGCACACTCATACACTGTGACAAACACACTGATACACACTGTGACAAACACACTCATACACTGTGACAAACACACTCATACACTGTGACAAACACAATCATACACTGTGACAAACACACTCATACACACTGTGAGAAACACACTCACACAATGTGACAAACACACTCATACACACTGTGACAAAGACACTCATACACTGTGACAAACACACTCATACACACTCTAACAAACACACTCATACACACTGACACACACTCATACACACGGTGACAAACACACTCATACACATGGCGACAAACACGCCCATACACACGGTGACAAACACACTCATACACTGTGACAAGCACACTCATACACTGTGACAAACACACTGATACACACTGTGACAAACACACTCATACACTGTGACAAACACACTCATACACTGTGACAAACACACTCATACACTGTGACAAACACACTCATACACACTGTGAGAAACACACTCACACACTGTGACAATCACACTCATACACACGGTGACAAACACACTCATACACCCAGTGACAAACACACTCATACACTGTGACAAACGCACTCATACACTGTGACAAACACACTCATACACTCTGACAAACACAGTCATACACACTGTGACAAACACACTCATACACACTGTGACAAACATACCCCTACACTGTGACAAACACACTCATACAGTGATAAACACAGTCATACACACTGTGACAAACACACTCATACAAACTGTGACAAACCCACTCCTACACTGTGACAAACACACTCATACACTGTGATAAACACACTCATACACTGTGACAAACACACTCATACACATGGCGACAAACACACTCATACACACTGTGACAATCACACTCATACAGTGACAAACACACTCATACACACTGTGACAAATACAGTCATACAGTCTGTGACAAACACAATCATACATAGTGACAAACACAGTCATACACACTGTGACAAACACACTCATACACACTGACAAACACACTCATACACACTGTGACAAACACACTCATACACACTGACAAACACACTCATACACTGTGACAGACACACTCATACACACTGTGACAAACACACTCAAACACACTGTGACAAACACACTCATACACACTGACAAACACACTCATACACTGTGAAAACACATTCATACACACGGTGACAGACACACTCATACACACTGTGACAAACACACTCATACACACGGTGACAAACACGCCCATACACACGGTGACAAACACACTCATACACTGTGACAAGCACACTCATACACTGTGACAAACACACTGATACACACTGTGACAAACACACTCATACACTGTGACAAACACACTCATACACTGTGACAAACACACTCATACACTGTGACAAACGCACTCATACACTGTGACAAACACACTCATTCACAGTGACAAACACAGTCATACACACTGTGACAAACAGTCATACACACTGTGACAAACACACACATACACAGTGACAAACACACTCATACAGTGTGACAAACACACTCATACACAGTGACAAACACAGTCATACACAGTGACAAGCACACTCATACACACTGTGACAAACATACTCCTACACTGTGACAAACACACTCATACAGTGACAAACACAGTCATACACACTGTGACAAACACACTCATACACACTGTGACAACCCCACTCCTACACTGTGACAAACACACTCATACACTGTGAAAAACACACTCATATACTGTGACAAACACAGTCATACACACTGTGACAAACACACTCATACACACTGACAAACACACTCATACACACTGTGACAAACACACTCATACACACTGACAAACACACTCATACACTGTGACAAACACACTCATACACACTGTGACAAACACACTCATACACACTGACAAACACACTCATACACACTGACAAACACACTCATACACACTGACAAACACACTCATACACTGTGAAAACACATTCATACACACGGTGACAAACACACTCATACACACTGTGACAAACACACTGATACACACGTTGACAAACACGCCCATACACATGGTGACAAACACACTCATACACTGTGACAAGCACACTCATACACTGTGACAAACACACTCATACACACTGTGACAAACACACTCATACACTGTGACAAACACACTCATACACTGTGACAAACACAATCATACACTGTGACAAACACACTCATACACACTGTGAGAAACACACTCACACGATGTGACAAACACACTCATACACACTGTGACAAAGACACTCATACACTGTGACAAACACACTCATACACACTGACACACACTCATACACACGGTGACAAACACACTCATACACATGGCGACAAACACGCCCATACACACGGTGACAAACACACTCATACACTGTGACAAGCACACTCATACACTGTGACAAACACACTGATACACACTGTGACAAACACACTCATACACTGTGACAAACACACTCATACACTGTGACAAACACACTCATACACTGTGACAAACACACTCATACACACTGTGAGAAACACACTCATACACACTGTGAGAAACACACTCACACACTGTGACAATCACACTCATACACACGGTGACAAACACACTCATACACACAGTGACAAACACACTCATACACTGTGACAAACGCACTCATACACTGTGACAAACACACTCATACACTCTGACAAACACAGTCATACACACTGTGACAAACACACTCATACACACTGTGACAAACATACCCCTACACTGTGACAAACACACTCACACAGTGATAAACACAGTCATACACACTGTGACAAACACACTCATACAAACTGTGACAAACCCACTCCTACACTGTGACAAACACACTCATACACTGTGAAAAACACACTCATACACTGTGACAAACACACTCATACACATGGCGACAAACACACTCATACACACGGTGACAATCACACTCATACAGTGACAAACACACTCATACACACTGTGACAAATACAGTCATACAGTCTGTGACAAACACAATCATACATAGTGACAAACACAGTCATACACACTGTGACAAACACACTCATACACACTGACAAACACACTCATACACTGTGACAAACACACTCATACACACTGTGACAAACACACTCATACACACTGTGACAAACACACTCATACACACTGACAAACACACTCATACACACTGTGACAAACACACTCATACACACCGACAAACACACTCATACACTGTGAAAACACATTCATACACACGGTGACAAACACACTCATACACACTGTGACAAACACACTCATACACACGGTGACAAACACGCCCATACACGGTGACAAACACACTCATACACTGTGACAAGCACACTCATACACTGTGACAAACACACTGATACACACTGTGACAAACACACTCATACACTGTGACAAACACACTCATACACTGTGACAAACGCACTCATACACTGTGACAAACACACTCATACACTCTGACAAACACAGTCATACACACTGTGACAAACACACTCATACACACTGTGACAAACATACCCCTACACTGTGACAAACACATTCATACACTGTGACACACACACTCATACACTATGACAAACACACTCATACACACTGTGATAAACACTCTCAAATACTGTGAAAAACACACTCATACACACTGTGACAAACACACTCATACACACTGTGACAAACACACTCTTGGACAGTGACAAACACAGTCATACACACTGTGACAAACACACTCATACACACTGTGACAAACAAACTCATACACTGTGACAAACACACTCTTGGACAGTGACAAACACAGTCATACACACTGTGACAAACACACTCATACACACTGTGACAAACTTATTCCTACATTGTGACAAACACATTCATACACACTGACAAACACACTCATACACTGTGAAAACACACTCATACACACGGTGACAAACACACTCATACACACTGTGACAAACACACACATACACACGGTGACAAACACACTCATACACTGTGACAAACACACTCATACACACTGACAAGCACACTCATACACACTGTGACAAACACGCCCATACACACGGTGACAAACACACTCATACACTGTGACAAGCACACTCATACACTGTGACAAACACGCCCATACACACGGTGACAAACACACTCATACACTGTGACAAACACACTCATACACTGTGCCAAACACACTCATACACACTGTGACAAACACGCCCATACACACGGTGGCAAACACACTCATACACAGTGACAAACACAGTCATACACACTGTGACAAACACGCTCATACACTGTGACAAACACACTCATACACTGTGACAAACACACTCATACACAGTGACAAACACAGTCATGCACACTGTGACAAACAAACTCATACACACTGTGACAAACACATTCATACACTGTGACAAACACACTCATACACTGTGACCAACACACTCATACACACTGTGACAAACATTCTCATACACTATGACTTACCCACTCACACACACTGACAAACACAGTCATACACAGTGACAAACACACTGATACACACTGACAAACACACTCATACACACTGTGACACATTCATACACTGTGAAAACACACTCATAATCTGTGACAAACACACTCATACACACGGCGACAAACACACTCATACACATGGCGACAAACACACTCATACACATGGCGACAAACACACTCATACACACTGTGACAATCACATGCATACACAGTGACAAACACACTCATACACACTGTGACAAACACAGTCATATACTCTGTGACAAACACACTCATACACAGTGACAAACACACTCATACACACTGTGACAAACGCACTCATACACTGTGACTAACACACTCATTCACACTGTGACAAACACACTCATACTCAGTGACAAACACAGTCATACACACTGTGACAAACACACTCATACACACTGTGACAAACACACTCATACACTGTGACAAACACACTCATACAGTGTGACAAACACACTCATACACACTGTGACAAAGACACTCACACTGTGGCAAACACACTCATACACTGTGACAAACGCACTCATACACTCTGACAAACACACTCTTTCACACTGTGACAAACACACTCATACACAGTGACAAACACAGTCATTCACACTGTGACAAACACACTCATACACACTCTGACAAACACACTCATACACTGTGACAAATACACTCATACACTGTGACAAACACACTCATACACACTGTGACAAAGACACTCACACTGTGGCAAACACACTCATACACACTCTGACAAACACACTCATACACACTGTGACAAACACACTCATACACACTGACAAACACACTCTTACACTGTGACAAACACACTCACACACTGACACACTCATACAGTGTGACAAACACACTCATACACACTGTGACAAAGACACTCAATCACACTGTGACAAACATACTCATACCCACAGTGATAAACACTCTCAAACACTGAAAAACACACTCATACACACGGTGACAAACACACTCATACATACTGTGACAAACACACTCATACACTGTGACAAACACGCTCATTCACAGTGACAAACACAGTCATACACACTGTGACAAACAGTCATACACACTGTGACAAACACACACATACACAGTGACAAACACACTCATACAGTGTGACAAACACACTCATACACAGTGACAAACACAGTCATACACAGTGACAAACACACTCATACACACTGTGACAAACCCACTCCTACACTGTGACAAACACACTCATACACACTGACAAACACACTCATACACACACTGACAAGCACACTCATACACACTGTGACAAACACACTCATACACACGGTGACAAACACACTCATACACTGTGACAAATACACTCATACTGTGACAAACACACTCATACACACTGTGACAAACACACTCATACACTGTGACAAACACACTCATACACTGTGACAAACACACTCATACACACTGTGAGAAACACACTCACACACTGTGACAATCACACTCATACACACGGTGACAAAGACACTCATACACACAGTGACAAACACACTCATACACTGTGACAAACGCACTCATACACTGTGACAAACACAGTCATACACACTGTGACAAACACACTCATACACTGTGACAAACATACCCCTACACTGTGACAAACACACTCATACAGTGATAAACACAGTCATACAGTCTGTGACAAACACAATCATACATAGTGACAAACACAGTCATACACACTGTGACAAACACACTCATACACACTGACAAACACACTCATACACACTGTGACAAACACACTCATACACACTGACAAACACACTCATACACTGTGACAGACACACTCATACACACTGTGACAAACACACTCAAACACACTGTGACAAACACACTCATACACACTGACAAACACACTCATACACACTGTGACAAACACACTCATACACACTGACAAACACACTCATACACTGTGAAAACACATTCATACACACGGTGACAGACACACTCATACACACTGTGACAAACACACTCATACACACGGTGACAAACACGCCCATACACACGGTGACAAACACACTCATACACTGTGACAAGCACACTCATACACTGTGACAAACACACTGATACACACTGTGACAAACACACTCATACACTGTGACAAACACACTCATAGACTGTGACAAACACACTCATACACTGTGACAAATGCACTCATACACTGTGACAAACACACTCATTCACAGTGACAAACACAGTCATACACACTGTGACAAACAGTCATACACACTGTGACAAACACACACATACACAGTGACAAACACACTCATACAGTGTGACAAACACACTTATACACAGTGACAAACACAGTCATACACAGTGACAAGCACACTCATACACACTGTGACAAACATACTCCTACACTGTGACAAACACACTCATACAGTGACAAACACAGTCATACACACTGTGACAAACACACTCATACACACTGTGACAACCCCACTCCTACACTGTGACAAACACACTCATACACTGTGAAAAACACACTCATATACTGTGACAAACACAGTCATACACACTGTGACAAACACACTCATACACACTGACAAACACACTCATACACACTGTGACAAACACACTCATACACACTGACAAACACACTCATACACTGTGACAAACACACTCATACACACTGTGACAAACACACTCATACACACTGACAAACACACTCATACACACTGACAAACACACTCATACACACTGACAAACACACTCATACACTGTGAAAACACATTCATACACACGGTGACAAACACACTCATACACACTGTGACAAACACACTCATACACACGTTGACAAACACGCCCATACACACGGTGACAAACACACTCATACACTGTGACAAGCACACTCATACACTGTGACAAACACACTGATACACACTGTGACAAACACACTCATACACTGTGACAAACACACTCATACACACTGTGACAAACGCACTCATACACTGTGACTAACACACTCATTCACACTGTGACAAACACACTCATACTCAGTGACAAACACAGTCATACACACTGTGACAAACACACTCATACACACTGTGACAAACACACTCATACACTGTGACAAACACACTCATACAGTGTGACAAACACACTCATACACACTGTGACAAAGACACTCACACTGTGGCAAACACACTCATACACTGTGACAAACGCACTCATACACTCTGACAAACACACTCTTTCACACTGTGACAAACACACTCATACACAGTGACAAACACAGTCATTCACACTGTGACAAACACACTCATACACACTCTGACAAACACACTCATACACTGTGACAAATACACTCATACACTGTGACAAACACACTCATACACACTGTGACAAAGACACTCACACTGTGGCAAACACACTCATACACACTCTGACAAACACACTCATACACACTGTGACAAACACACTCATACACACTGACAAACACACTCTTACACTGTGACAAACACACTCACACACTGACACACTCATACAGTGTGACAAACACACTCATACACACTGTGACAAAGACACTCAATCACACTGTGACAAACATACTCATACCCACAGTGATAAACACTCTCAAACACTGAAAAACACACTCATACACACGGTGACAAACACACTCATACATACTGTGACAAACACACTCATACACTGTGACAAACACGCTCATTCACAGTGACAAACACAGTCATACACACTGTGACAAACAGTCATACACACTGTGACAAACACACACATACACAGTGACAAACACACTCATACAGTGTGACAAACACACTCATACACAGTGACAAACACAGTCATACACAGTGACAAACACACTCATACACACTGTGACAAACCCACTCCTACACTGTGACAAACACACTCATACACACTGACAAACACACTCATACACACACTGACAAGCACACTCATACACACTGTGACAAACACACTCATACACACGGTGACAAACACACTCATACACTGTGACAAATACACTCATACTGTGACAAACACACTCATACACACTGTGACAAACACACTCATACACTGTGACAAACACACTCATACACTGTGACAAACACACTCATACACACTGTGAGAAACACACTCACACACTGTGACAATCACACTCATACACACGGTGACAAAGACACTCATACACACAGTGACAAACACACTCATACACTGTGACAAACGCACTCATACACTGTGACAAACACAGTCATACACACTGTGACAAACACACTCATACACTGTGACAAACATACCCCTACACTGTGACAAACACACTCATACAGTGATAAACACAGTCATACAGTCTGTGACAAACACAATCATACATAGTGACAAACACAGTCATACACACTGTGACAAACACACTCATACACACTGACAAACACACTCATACACACTGTGACAAACACACTCATACACACTGACAAACACACTCATACACTGTGACAGACACACTCATACACACTGTGACAAACACACTCAAACACACTGTGACAAACACACTCATACACACTGACAAACACACTCATACACACTGTGACAAACACACTCATACACACTGACAAACACACTCATACACTGTGAAAACACATTCATACACACGGTGACAGACACACTCATACACACTGTGACAAACACACTCATACACACGGTGACAAACACGCCCATACACACGGTGACAAACACACTCATACACTGTGACAAGCACACTCATACACTGTGACAAACACACTGATACACACTGTGACAAACACACTCATACACTGTGACAAACACACTCATAGACTGTGACAAACACACTCATACACTGTGACAAACGCACTCATACACTGTGACAAACACACTCATTCACAGTGACAAACACAGTCATACACACTGTGACAAACAGTCATACACACTGTGACAAACACACACATACACAGTGACAAACACACTCATACAGTGTGACAAACACACTTATACACAGTGACAAACACAGTCATACACAGTGACAAGCACACTCATACACACTGTGACAAACATACTCCTACACTGTGACAAACACACTCATACAGTGACAAACACAGTCATACACACTGTGACAAACACACTCATACACACTGTGACAACCCCACTCCTACACTGTGACAAACACACTCATACACTGTGAAAAACACACTCATATACTGTGACAAACACAGTCATACACACTGTGACAAACACACTCATACACACTGACAAACACACTCATACACACTGTGACAAACACACTCATACACACTGACAAACACACTCATACACTGTGACAAACACACTCATACACACTGTGACAAACACACTCATACACACTGACAAACACACTCATACACACTGACAAACACACTCATACACACTGACAAACACACTCATACACTGTGAAAACACATTCATACACACGGTGACAAACACACTCATACACACTGTGACAAACACACTCATACACACGTTGACAAACACGCCCATACACACGGTGACAAACACACTCATACACTGTGACAAGCACACTCATACACTGTGACAAACACACTGATACACACTGTGACAAACACACTCATACACTGTGACAAACACACTCATACACTGTGACAAACACAATCATACACTGTGACAAACACACCCATACACACTGTGAGAAACACACTCACACAATGTGACAAACACACTCATACACACTGTGACAAAGACACTCATACACTGTGACAAACACACTCATACACACTCTAACAAACACACTCATACACACTGACACACACTCATACACACGGTGACAAACACACTCATACACATGGCGACAAACACGCCCATACACACGGTGACAAACACACTCATACACTGTGACAAGCACACTCATACACTGTGACAAACACACTGATACACACTGTGACAAACACACTCATACACTGTGACAAACACACTCATACACTGTGACAAACACACTCATACACTGTGACAAACACACTCATACACACTGTGAGAAACACACTCACACACTGTGACAATCACACTCATACACACGGTGACAAACACACTCATACACACAGTGACAAACACACTCATACACTGTGACAAACGCACTCATACACTGTGACAAACACACTCATACACTCTGACAAACACAGTCATACACACTGTGACAAACACACTCATACACACTGTGACAAACATACCCCTACACTGTGACAAACACACTCACACAGTGATAAACACAGTCATACACACTGTGACAAACACACTCATACAAACTGTGACAAACCCACTCCTACACTGTGACAAACACACTCATACACTGTGAAAAACACACTCATACACTGTGACAAACACACTCATACACATGGCGACAAACACACTCATACACACGGTGACAATCACACTCATACAGTGACAAACACACTCATACACACTGTGACAAATACAGTCATACAGTCTGTGACAAACACAATCATACATAGTGACAAACACAGTCATACACACTGTGACAAACACACTCATACACACTGACAAACACACTCATACACTGTGACAAACACACTCATACACACTGTGACAAACACACTCATACACACTGTGACAAACACACTCATACACACTGACAAACACACTCATACACACTGTGACAAACACACTCATACACACCGACAAACACACTCATACACTGTGAAAACACATTCATACACACGGTGACAAACACACTCATACACACTGTGACAAACACACTCATACACACGGTGACAAACACGCCCATACACGGTGACAAACACACTCATACACTGTGACAAGCACACTCATACACTGTGACAAACACACTGATACACACTGTGACAAACACACTCATACACTGTGACAAACACACTCATACACTGTGACAAACGCACTCATACACTGTGACAAACACACTCATACACTCTGACAAACACAGTCATACACACTGTGACAAACACACTCATACACACTGTGACAAACATACCCCTACACTGTGACAAACACATTCATACACTGTGACACACACACTCATACACTATGACAAACACACTCATACACACTGTGATAAACACTCTCAAATACTGTGAAAAACACACTCATACACACTGTGACAAACACACTCATACACACTGTGACAAACACACTCTTGGACAGTGACAAACACAGTCATACACACTGTGACAAACACACTCATACACACTGTGACAAACAAACTCATACACTGTGACAAACACACTCTTGGACAGTGACAAACACAGTCATACACACTGTGACAAACACACTCATACACACTGTGACAAACTTATTCCTACATTGTGACAAACACATTCATACACACTGACAAACACACTCATACACTGTGAAAACACACTCATACACACGGTGACAAACACACTCATACACACTGTGACAAACACACACATACACACGGTGACAAACACACTCATACACTGTGACAAACACACTCATACACACTGACAAGCACACTCATACACACTGTGACAAACACGCCCATACACACGGTGACAAACACACTCATACACTGTGACAAGCACACTCATACACTGTGACAAACACGCCCATACACACGGTGACAAACACACTCATACACTGTGACAAACACACTCATACACTGTGCCAAACACACTCATACACACTGTGACAAACACGCCCATACACACGGTGGCAAACACACTCATACACAGTGACAAACACAGTCATACACACTGTGACAAACACGCTCATACACTGTGACAAACACACTCATACACTGTGACAAACACTCTCATACACAGTGACAAACACAGTCATGCACACTGTGACAAACAAACTCATACACACTGTGACAAACACATTCATACACTGTGACAAACACACTCATACACTGTGACCAACACACTCATACACACTGTGACAAACATTCTCATACACTATGACTTACCCACTCACACACACTGACAAACACAGTCATACACAGTGACAAACACACTGATACACACTGACAAACACACTCATACACACTGTGACACATTCATACACTGTGAAAACACACTCATAATCTGTGACAAACACACTCATACACACGGTGACAAACACACTCATACACATGGCGACAAACACACTCATACACATGGCGACAAACACACTCATACACACTGTGACAATCACATGCATACACAGTGACAAACACACTCATACACACTGTGACAAACACAGTCATATACTCTGTGACAAACACACTCATACACAGTGACAAACACACTCATACACACTGTGACAAACGCACTCATACACTGTGACTAACACACTCATTCACACTGTGACAAACACACTCATACACAGTGACAAACACACTCATACACATGGCGACAAACACACTCATACACACTGTGACAATCACACTCATACACAGTGACAAACACACTCATACACACTGTGACAAACACAGTCATACACTCTGTGATAAACACACTCATACACAGTGACAAACACACTCATACACACTGACAAACACTCTTATACACTTTGACAAACACACTCATACACTCAGTGACAAACACACTCATACACTGTGACAAACGCACTCATACACTGTGACAAACGCACTCATACACTGTGACAAACACACCCATACACTGTGAAAAACACACTCACACACTGTGACACTCTCATACACTGTGAAAAACATACTCATACACACTGTGACAAACGCACTCACACACTGTGACAAACACACTCATACACTGTGACAAACACACTCATACACTGTGACAAACACACTCATAGACACTGTGACAAACACAGTCATACACACTGTGACAAACACACTCATACACACTGTGACAAACATAACCCTATACTGTGACACACACACTCATACACTGTGACAAACATACTCATACACACTGTGATAAACACTCTCAAATACTGTGAAAAAGACACTCATACACACTGTGACAAACACACTCATACACACTGTGACAAACACACTCATACACACTGTGACAAATACACTCATACACACTGTGACAAACACACTTATACACACTGTGACAAACACACTCATACACACTGTGACAATCACACTCATACACACTGTGACAAACACACTCATACACACTGTGACAAACTTATACCTACATTGTGACAAACACATTCATACACTGTGACAACCACAATCATACACTGTGATAAACACACTCATACACACTGTGACAAACACACTCATACACACTGTGACAAAGACACTCATACAGTGTGACAAAGACAATCATACACACTGTGACAAACACATTCATACACTGTGACAAACACACTCATACACACTGACAAACACACTCATACACTGTGAAAACACACTCATACACACGGTGACAAACACACTCATACACACTGTGACAAACACACACATACACACGGTGACAAACACACTCATACACTGTGACAAACACACTCATACACACTGACAAGCACACTCATACACTGTGACAAACACACTCATACACTGTGACAAACACACTCATACAGACTGTGACAAACACACACACACAATGTGACAAACACACTCATACACACTGACAAACACACTCATACATAATGTGATAAACACTCTCAAACACTGTGAAAAACACACTCATACACATGGTGACAAGCACACTCATAGACACTGTTATACACACTCATTCACAGTGACAAACACAGTCATACACACTGTGACAAACAGTCATACACACTGTGACAAACACACACATACACAGTGACAAACACACTCATAGTGTGACAACACACTCATACACAGTGACAAACACACTCATACACACTGTGACAAACACACTCATACACACTGTGACAAAGACACTCATACAGTGTGACAAAGACAATCATACACACTGTGACAAACACATTCATACACTGTGACAAACACACTCATACACACTGACAAACACACTCATACACTGTGAAAACACACTCATACACACGGTGACAAACACACTCATACACACTGTGACAAACACACACATACACACGGTGACAAACACACTCATACACTGTGACAAACACACTCATACACACTGACAAGCACACTCATACACTGTGACAAACACACTCATACACTGTGACAAACACACTCATACAGACTGTGACAAACACACACACACAATGTGACAAACACACTCATACACACTGACAAACACACTCATACATAATGTGATAAACACTCTCAAACACTGTGAAAAACACAGTCATACACATGGTGACAAGCACACTCATAGACGCTGTTATACACACTCATTCACAGTGACAAACACAGTCATACACACTGTGACAAACAGTCATACACACTGTGACAAACACACACATACACAGTGACAAACACACTCATAGTGTGACAACACACTCATACACAGTGACAAACACACTCATACACACTGTGACAAACACACTCATACACACTGTGACAAAGACACTCATACAGTGTGACAAAGACAATCATACACACTGTGACAAACACATTCATACACTGTGACAAACACACTCATACACACTGACAAACACACTCATACACTGTGAAAACACACTCACACACTGACACACTCATACAGTGTGACAAACACACTCATACACACTGTGACAAAGACACTCAATCACACTGTGACAAACATACTCATACCCAGTGATAAACACTCTCAAACACTGAAAAACACACTCATACACACGGTGACAAACACACTCATACACACTGTGACAAACACACTCATACACTGTGACAAACACGCTCATTCACAGTGACAAACACAGTCATACACACTGTGACAAACAGTCATACACACTGCGACAAACACACACATACACAGTGACAAACACACTCATACAGTGTGACAAACACACTCATACACAGTGACAAACACAGTCATACACAGTGACAAACACACTCATACACACTGTGACAAACCCACTCCTACACTGTGACAAACACACTCATACACTGTGAAAAACACACTCATACACTGTGACAAACACACTCATACACATGGCGACAAACACACTGATACACACTGTGACAAATACAGTCATACAGTCTGTGACAAACACAATCATACACAGTGACAAACGCAGTCATACACACTGTGACATACACACTGACAAGCACACTCATACACACTGTGACAAACACACTCATACACACTGACAAACACACTCATACACTGTGACAAACACATTCATACACACGGTGACAAACACACTCATACACTGTGAAAACACATTCATACACACGGTGACAAACACACTCATACACATGGTGACAAACACACTCATACACTGTGAAAACACATTCATACACACGGTGACAAACACTCCCATACACATGGTGACAAACACACTCATACACTGTGACAAGCACACTCATACACTGTGACAAACACACTGATACACACTGTGACAAACACACTGATACACACTGTGACAAACACACTCATACACTGTGACAAACACACTCATACACTGTGACAAACACACTCATACACACTGTGAGAAACACACTCACACAATGTGACAAACACACTCATACACACTGTGACAAAGACACTCATACACAATGTGACAAACATACTCCTACACTGTGACAAACAAACTCATACACACTGTGACAAACACGCTCATACACTGTGACAAACACACTCATACACTGTGACAAACACACTCATACACAGTGACAAACACAGTCATGCACACTGTGACAAACACACTCATACACTGCGACAAACATACTCCTACACTGTGACAAACACATTCATACACTGTGACAAACACACTCATACACTGTGACAAACACACTCATACACACTGTGACAAACATTCTCATACACTATGACTTACACACTCATACACACTGACAAACACAGTCATACACAGTGACAAACACACTCATACGCACTGACAACCACACTCATACACACTGTGACACATTCATACACTGTGAAAACACACTCATAATCTGTGACAAACACACTCATACACACGGTGACAAACACACTCATACACAGTGACAAACACACTCATACACATGGCGACAAACACACTCATACACACTGTGACAATCACACTCATACACAGTGACAAACACACTCATACACACTGTGACAAACACAGTCATACACTCTGTGATAAACACACTCATACACAGTGACAAACACACTCATACACACTGACAAACACTCTTATACACTTTGACAAACACACTCATACACTCAGTGACAAACACACTCATACACTGTGACAAACGCACTCATACACTGTGACAAACGCACTCATACACTGTGACTAACACACTCATACACACAGTGACAAACACACTCATACACTGTGACAAACGCACTCATACACTGTGACAAACGCACTCATACACTGTGACAAACACACCCATACACTGTGAAAAACACACTCACACACTGTGACACTCTCATACACTGTGAAAAACACACTCATACACACTGTGACAAACGCACTCACACACTGTGACAAACACACTCATACACTGTGACAAACACACTCATACACTGTGACAAACACACTCATAGACACTGTGACAAACACAGTCATACACACTGTGACAAACACACTCATACACACTGTGACAAACATAACCCTATACTGTGACACACACACTCATACACTGTGACAAACACACTCATACACACTGTGATAAACACTCTCAAATACTGTGAAAAAGACACTCATACACACTGTGACAAACACACTCATACACACTGTGACAAACACACTCATACACACTGTGACAAATACACTCATACACACTGTGACAAACACACTTATACACACTGTGACAAACACACTCATACACAGTGACAAACACAGTCATTCACACTGTGACAAACACACTCATACACACTCTGACAAACACACTCATACACTGTGACAAATACACTCATACACTGTGAGAAACACACTCATACACACTGTGACAAAGACACTCACACTGTGGCAAACACACTCATACACACTCTGACAAACACACTCATACACACTGTGACAAACACACTCATACACACTGACAAACACACTCTTACACTGTGACAAACACACTCACACACTGACACACTCATACAGTGTGACAAACACACTCATACACACTGTGACAAAGACACTCAATCACACTGTGACAAACATACTCATACCCAGTGATAAACACTCTCAAACACTGAAAAACACACTCATACACACGGTGACAAACACACTCATACACACTGTGACAAACACACTCATACACTGTGACAAACACGCTCATTCACAGTGACAAACACAGTCATACACACTGTGACAAACAGTCATACACACTGTGACAAACACACACATACACAGTGACAAACACACTCATACAGTGTGACAAACACACTCATACACAGTGACAAACACAGTCATACACAGTGACAAACACACTCATACACACTGTGACAAACCCACTCCTACACTGTGACAAACACACTCATACACTGTGAAAAACACACTCATACACTGTGACAAACACACTCATACACATGGCGACAAACACACTGATACACACTGTGACAAATACAGTCATACAGTCTGTGACAAACACAATCATACACAGTGACAAACGCAGTCATACACACTGTGACATACACACTGACAAACACACTCATACACACTGTGACAAACACACTCATACACACTGACAAACACACTCATACACTGTGACAAACACATTCATACACACGGTGACAAACACACTCATACACTGTGAAAACACATTCATACACACGGTGACAAACACACTCATACACATGGTGACAAACACACTCATACACTGTGAAAACACATTCATACACACGGTGACAAACACTCCCATACACATGGTGACAAACACACTCATACACTGTGACAAGCACACTCATACACTGTGACAAACACACTGATACACACTGTGACAAACACACTGATACACACTGTGACAAACACACTCATACACTGTGACAAACACACTCATACACTGTGACAAACACACTCATACACACTGTGAGAAACACACTCACACAATGTGACAAACACACTCATACACACTGTGACAAAGACACTCATACACAATGTGACAAACATACTCCTACACTGTGACAAACAAACTCATACACACTGTGACAAACACGCTCATACACTGTGACAAACACACTCATACACAGTGACAAACACACTCATACACAGTGACAAACACAGTCATGCACACTGTGACAAACACACTCATACACTGCGACAAACATACTCCTACACTGTGACAAACACATTCATACACTGTGACAAACACACTCATACACTGTGACAAACACACTCATACACACTGTGACAAACATTCTCATACACTATGACTTACACACTCATACACACTGACAAACACAGTGATACACAGTGACAAACACACTCATACGCACTGACAAACACACTCATACACACTGTGACACATTCATACACTGTGAAAACACACTCATAATCTGTGACAAACACACTCATACACACGGTGACAAACACACTCATACACAGTGACAAACACACTCATACACATGGCGACAAACACACTCATACACACTGTGACAATCACACTCATACACAGTGACAAACACACTCATACACACTGTGACAAACACAGTCATACACTCTGTGATAAACACACTCATACACAGTGACAAACACACTCATACACACTGACAAACACTCTTATACACTTTGACAAACACACTCATACACTCAGTGACAAACACACTCATACACTGTGACAAACGCACTCATACACTGTGACAAACGCACTCATACACTGTGACAAACACACCCATACACTGTGAAAAACACACTCACACACTGTGACACTCTCATACACTGTGAAAAACATACTCATACACACTGTGACAAACGCACTCACACACTGTGACAAACACACTCATACACTGTGACAAACACACTCATACACTGTGACAAACACACTCATAGACACTGTGACAAACACAGTCATACACACTGTGACAAACACACTCATACACACTGTGACAAACATAACCCTATACTGTGACACACACACTCATACACTGTGACAAACATACTCATACACACTGTGATAAACACTCTCAAATACTGTGAAAAAGACACTCATACACACTGTGACAAACACACTCATACACACTGTGACAAACACACTCATACACACTGTGACAAATACACTCATACACACTGTGACAAACACACTTATACACACTGTGACAAACACACTCATACACACTGTGACAATCACACTCATACACACTGTGACAAACACACTCATACACACTGTGACAAACTTATACCTACATTGTGACAAACACATTCATACACTGTGACAACCACAATCATACACTGTGATAAACACACTCATACACACTGTGACAAACACACTCATACACACTGTGACAAAGACACTCATACAGTGTGACAAAGACAATCATACACACTGTGACAAACACATTCATACACTGTGACAAACACACTCATACACACTGACAAACACACTCATACACTGTGAAAACACACTCATACACACGGTGACAAACACACTCATACACACTGTGACAAACACACACATACACACGGTGACAAACACACTCATACACTGTGACAAACACACTCATACACACTGACAAGCACACTCATACACTGTGACAAACACACTCATACACTGTGACAAACACACTCATACAGACTGTGACAAACACACACACACAATGTGACAAACACACTCATACACACTGACAAACACACTCATACATAATGTGATAAACACTCTCAAACACTGTGAAAAACACACTCATACACATGGTGACAAGCACACTCATAGACACTGTTATACACACTCATTCACAGTGACAAACACAGTCATACACACTGTGACAAACAGTCATACACACTGTGACAAACACACACATACACAGTGACAAACACACTCATAGTGTGACAACACACTCATACACAGTGACAAACACACTCATACACACTGTGACAAACACACTCATACACACTGTGACAAAGACACTCATACAGTGTGACAAAGACAATCATACACACTGTGACAAACACATTCATACACTGTGACAAACACACTCATACACACTGACAAACACACTCATACACTGTGAAAACACACTCATACACACGGTGACAAACACACTCATACACACTGTGACAAACACACACATACACACGGTGACAAACACACTCATACACTGTGACAAACACACTCATACACACTGACAAGCACACTCATACACTGTGACAAACACACTCATACACTGTGACAAACACACTCATACAGACTGTGACAAACACACACACACAATGTGACAAACACACTCATACACACTGACAAACACACTCATACATAATGTGATAAACACTCTCAAACACTGTGAAAAACACAGTCATACACATGGTGACAAGCACACTCATAGACGCTGTTATACACACTCATTCACAGTGACAAACACAGTCATACACACTGTGACAAACAGTCATACACACTGTGACAAACACACACATACACAGTGACAAACACACTCATAGTGTGACAACACACTCATACACAGTGACAAACACACTCATACACACTGTGACAAACACACTCATACACACTGTGACAAAGACACTCATACAGTGTGACAAAGACAATCATACACACTGTGACAAACACATTCATACACTGTGACAAACACACTCATACACACTGACAAACACACTCATACACTGTGAAAACACACTCATACACACGGTGACAAACACACTCATACACACTGTGACAAACACACACATACACACGGTGACAAACACACTCATACACTGTGACAAACACACTCATACACACTGACAAGCACACTCATACACTGTGACAAACACACTCATACACTGTGACAAACACACTCATACAGACTGTGACAAACACACACACACAATGTGACAAACACACTCATACACACTGACAAACACACTCATACATAATGTGATAAACACTCTCAAACACTGTGAAAAACACACTCATACACATGGTGACAAGCACACTCATAGACACTGTTATACACACTCATTCACAGTGACAAACACAGTCATACACACTGTGACAAACAGTCATACACACTGTGACAAACACACACATACACAGTGACAAACACACTCATAGTGTGACAACACACTCATACACAGTGACAAACACACTCATACACACTGTGACAAACACACTCATACACACTGTGACAAACACGCTCATACACTGTGACAAACACACTCATACACACAGTGGCACACTCATACAATGTGAAAACACACTCATAATCTGTGACAAACACACTCATACACACTGTGACAAACACTCACAAACACTGTGAAAAACACACTCATACACATGGCGTCAAACAAACTCATACACACTGTGACAATCACACTCATACACAGTGACAAACACACTCATACACACTGTGACAAACACAGTCATACACTTTGTGACAAACACACCCCTACACTGTGACAAACACATTCATACACTGTGACAAACACACTCATACACACTGTGACAAACATTCTCATACACTATGACAAACACACTCATACACACTGTGATAAACACTCTCAAATACTGTGAAAAACACACTCATACACACGGTGACAAACACACTCTTGGACAGTGACAAACACAGTCATACACACTGTGACAAACACACTCATACACACTGTGAGAAACACGCTCACACACTGTGACAAAAACACTCATACACTGTGACAAACACACTCATACACAGTGACAAACACAGTCATACACACTGTGACAAACACACTCATACACACTGTGACAAACTTATTCCTACATTGTGACAAACACATTCATACACTGTGACAACCACACTCAAACACTGTGATAAACACACTCATACACACTGTGACAAAGACACTCATACAGTGTGACAAACACACTCATACACACTGTGACAAAGACACTCATACACACTATGACAAACACACTCATACACTGTGACAAACACACTCATACACACTGACAAACACACTCATACACTGTGACAAACACACTCACACACTGTGACACACTCATACAGTGTGATAAACACACTCATACACACTGTGACAAACATACACATACACACTGTGATAAACACACTCATACACACGGTGACAAACACACTCATACACACTGTGAGAAACACACTCATAAACTGTGACAAACACACTCATTCACAGTGACAAACACACTCATACAGTGACAAACACAGTCATACACACTGTGACAAACACACTCATACACACTGTGACAAACACACTCATACACTGTGACAAACACACTCATACAGTGTGACAAACACACTCATACACACTGTGACAAAGACACTCACACTGTGGCAAACACACTCATACACTGTGACAAACACACTCATACACACTGTGACAAACATTCTCATACACTATGACTTACCCACTCATACACAGTGACAAACACAGTCATACACACTGTGACAAACACACTCATACACACTGACAAACACACTCATAATCTGTGACAAACACACTCATACACACAGTGACAAACACACTCATACACTGTGAAAAACACACTCATACACACGGTGACAAACACACTCATACACAGTGACAAACACACTCATACACACTGTGACAAACACAGTCATACACTCTGTGACAAACACACTCATACACAGTGACAAACACACTCATACACACTGTGACACATTCATACACTGTGAAAACACACTCATAATCTGTGACAAACACACTCATACACACGGTGACAAACACACTCATACACACTGTGACAAACACTCTCAAACACTGTGACAAACACACTCATACACACTGTGACAAACACACTCATACACAGTGACAAACATAGTCATACACAGTGACAAACACACTCATACACACTGACAAACCCACTCATACACTGTGACAAACACACTCATACACTGTGACAAACACACTCATACACACTGACAAACCCACTCATACACTGTGACAAACAAACTCACACACAGTGTCAAACACAGTCATACACACCGTGACAAACACACTCATACACACTGTGACAAACACACTCATACACTGTGACAAACACACTCATAGACACTGTGACAAACACAGTCATACACACTGTGACAAACACACTCATACACACTGTGACAAACACACTCATACACTCTGACAAACACACTCTTTCACACTGTGACAAACACACTCATACACTGTGACAAACACACTCTTTCACAGTGACAAACACAGTCATACACACTGTGACAAACATTCTCATACACATGTGACAAACATATTCCTACACTGTGACAAACACACTCATACACACTGTGACAAACACACTCATACACAGTGACAAACACAGTCATGCACACTGTGACAAACACACTCATACACACTGCGACAAACATACTCCTACACTGTGACAAACACATTCATACACTGTGACAAACACACTCATACACTGTGACAAACACACTCATACACACTGTGACAAACATTCTCATACACTATGACTTACCCACTCATACACACTGACAAACACAGTCATACAGAGTGACAAACACACTCATAGACACCGACAAACACACTCATACACACTGTGACACACTCATACACTGTGAAAACACACTCACAATCTGTGACAAACACACTCATACACACTGTGACAAACACACTCATACACATGGCGACAAACACACTCATACACACTGTGACAATCACAGTCATACACTCTGTGACAAACACACTCATACACACTGTGACAAACACAGTCATACACAGTGACAAACACACTCATACACACTGACAAACACAGTCATACACTGTGACACACACTCATAATCTGTGACAAACACACTCGTACACACTGTGACAAACACTCTCAAACACTGTGAAAAACACACTCATACACTGTGACAAACACTCATAATCTGTGACAAACACGCTCATACACACTGACAAGCACACTCATACACACTGTGACAAACACACTCATACACACGGTGACAAACACACTCATACACTGTGACAATCACACTCATACATTGTGACAAACACACTCATACACTGTGACAAACACACTCATACACTGTGACAAACACACTCATACACACTGTGACAAACACACTCACACACAATGTGACAAACACACTCACACACACTGTGACAAAGACACTCATACACTGTGACAAACACACACATACACACTCTGACAAACACACTCATACACACTGTGACAAAGACACTCATACACACTGTGACAAACACACTCAGACACAATGTGACAAACACACTGTGACAAACACACTCAGACACTGTGAGAAACATTGTCATACACTATGACAAACACACTCATACACACTGTGACACACTCATACACTGTGAAAACACACTCATAATGTGACAAACAGTCATACACACTGTGACATACACAGTCATACACACTGTGAGAAACACAGTCATACACACTGTGACAAACATACTCATACACACTGACAAACACACTCATACACTGTGCCAAACACACTCATACACACTGTGACAAACACACTCATACACACTGACAAACACATTCATACACTGTGAAAACACACTCATACACACGGTGACAAACACTCTCAAACACTGTGAAAAACACATTCATACACACGGTGACAGACACACTCATACACATGGTGCCAAACACACTCATACACATGGCGACAAACACACTCATACACACTGTGACAGTCACACTCATACACAGAGACAAACACACTCATACACACTGTGACAAACACAGTCATACACTCTGTGACAAACACACTCATACACAGTGACAAACACAGTCATACACACTGACAAACACAGTCACACACACTGTGACAAACACACTCATACACTGTGACAAACACACTCATACACACTGTGACAAATACACTCATACACTGTGAAAAACAAACTCATACACACTATGACACACTCATACACTGTGACAAACACACTCATACACACTGTGACAAACACACTCATACACACTGTGACAAACACAC
Organism: Somniosus microcephalus; assembly: GCF_052327205.1. Taxonomy (NCBI): domain Eukaryota; kingdom Metazoa; phylum Chordata; class Chondrichthyes; order Squaliformes; family Somniosidae; genus Somniosus; species Somniosus microcephalus. The sequence goes on along the minus strand of NW_028225186.1, from coordinate 17,449,274 downwards.
GCATACACAGTGACAAACACAGTCATACACACCGTGACAAACACAGTCATACACACTGTGACAAACACACTCATACAGTGATAAACACACTCATAATCTGTGACAAACACACTCACACACTGCGACAAACACTCTCAAACACTGTGAAAAACACACTCATACACACGGTGACAAACACACTCATACACACGGTGACAAACACACTCATTCACACTGTGACAAACACACTCATACACTGTGACAAACACACTCATACACACTGACAAACACTAATACACACTGTGACAATCACACTCATACACACTGTGACAAACACACTCACACACAGTGAAAAACACACTCATGCGCACTGTGACAAACACACTCATTCACACTGTGACAAACAGACTCATACACAGTGACAAACACAGTCATAAACACTGTGAGAAACACAGTCATATACACTGTGACAAATACACACATACACAGTGAAAAAACACAGTCATACACACTGTGACAAACACAGTCATACACACTGGCAAGCACACTCATACACACAGTGACAAACACACTCATACACACTGTGACAAACACACTCATACACACTGTGACAAACACACTCAGACACAATGTGACAAACACACTCATACACACTGTGACAAAGACACTCATACACACTGTGACAAACACACTCAGACACAATGTGACAAACACACTGTGACAAAGACACTCATACACTGTGACAAACATTCTCATACACTATGACAAACAGACTCATACACAGTGACAAACACAGTCATAAACACTGTGAGAAACACAGTCATATACACTGTGACAAATACACACATACACAGTGAAAAAACACAGTCATACACACTGTGACAAACACAGTCATACACACTGGCAAGCACACTCATACACACAGTGACAAACACACTCATACACACTGTGACAAACACACTCATACACACTGTGACAAACACACTCAGACACAATGTGACAAACACACTCATACACACTCTGACAAACACACTCATACACACTGTGACAAACACACTCAGACACAATGTGACAAACACACTGTGACAAAGACACTCATACACTGTGACAAACATTCTCATACACTATGACAAACACACTCATACACACTGTGACAAACATTCTCATACACTATAACTTACCCACTCATACACAGTGACAAACACACTCATACACACTGTGACAGAAACACTCATACAAACGGTGACAAACACTCTCAAACACTGTGAAAAACACACTGATACACACGGTGACAGACACGCTCATACACATGGTGACAAACACACTCATACACTGTGACTAACACACACACACACAGTGAAAAACAGACACACACACTGTGAAAAACCCACTCATACACTGTGACAAACATACACATACACTGTGACAAACACACTCATAGACACTGTGACAAATACACTAATACACTGTGACAAACACACTCATACACTGTGAAAAACAAACTCATACACACTGTGACACACTCATACACTGTGACAAACACTCATAATCTGTGACAAACACACTCATACACACTGTGACAAACACACTCATACACACTGTGACAAACACACTCATACACAGTGACAAACACAGTCATACACACCGTGACAAACACAGTGATACACACTGTGACAAACACTCTCATACAGTGACAAACACACTCATAATCAGTGACAAACACACTCATATACTGTGACAAACACTCTCAAACAGTGTGAAAAACACACTAATACACACGGTGACAAACACACTCATATACACAGTGACAAACACACTCATTCACACTGTGACAAACACACTCATACACTGTGACTAACACACTCATACACTGTGACAAACACACTCATACACCCACTGACAAACACACTAATACACACTGTGACAATCACACTCATACACACTGTGACAAACACACTCACACACAGTGAAAAACACACTCATGCACACTGTGACAAACACACTCATTCACACTGGCAAACACACTCATACACACTGTGACAAACACACTCATACACACTGTGACAAACACACTCATACACAGTGACAAACACAGTCATACACACTGTGACAAACACACTCATACACAGTGAAAAACACACTCATAAACACTGTGACAAACACACTCATACACTGTGACAAACACACTCATAATCTGTGACAAACACACTCATACACACTGTGCCAAACACTCTCAAACACTGAAAAAGACACTCATACACACTGTGACAAACATTCTCATACACTATGACAAACACAGTCATACACACTGTGACAAACAGTCATACACACTGTGACAAACACACACATACACAGTGACAAACACACTCATACAGTGTGACAAACACACTCATACACACAGTGACAAACACACTCATACACACTGTGACAAACATACTCCTACACTGTGACAAACACATTCATACACTGCGACAAACACACTCATACACTGTGACAAACACACTCATACACACTGTGACAAATATTCTCATACACTATGACTTACCCACTCATACACAGTGACAAACACAGTCATACACACTGTGACAAACACACTCATACACACTGACAAACACACTCATACACTGTGCCAAACACACTCATACACACTGTGACACAGTCATACACTGTGAAAACACACTCATAATCTGCGACAAACACACTCATACACACTGTGACAAACACTCTCAAACACTGTGAAAAACACACTCACACAAGGTGACAAACACACTCATACACATGGTGACAAACACACTCATACACTGTGACAATCACACTCATACAGTGACAAACACACTCATACACACTGTGACAAACACAGTCATACACTCTGTGACAAACACACTCATATAGTGACAAACACAGTCAAACACACTGTGACAAACTCATACACTGTGACAAACACACACACAGTGAAAAACCGGCACACACACTGTGAAAAACACACTCATACACTGTGACAAACATACACATACACTGTGACAAACACACTCATACACACTGTGACAAATACACTCATACACTGTGAAAAACACACTCATAATCTGTGACAAACACACTCATACACACTGTGACAAAAACACTCATACACACTGTGACAAACACACTCATACACAGTGACAAACACAGTCATACACACCGTGACAAACACAGTCATACACACTGTGACAAACACACTCATAGTGACAAACACACTCATAATCTGTGACAAACACACACATACACTGTGACAAACACTCTCAAACACTGTGAAAAACACACTCATACACATGTTGACAAACACACTCATTCACACTGTGACAAACACACTCATACACTGTGACTAACACACTGATACACACTGTGACAAACACAGTCATATACACTGTGACAAACACACTCATACACACTGTGACAAACACACTCATACACTGTGACAAACACACTCATACACTGTGACAAACACACTCATACACACTGTGAGAAACAGACTCAGACACAATGTGACAAACACACTTATACACTGTGACAAACACACTCATACACTGTGACAAACACACTCATACACACTCTGACAAACACACTCATACACACTGTGACAAACACACTCATACACTGTGACAAACACACTCATACACACTGTGACAAACACACTCAGACACAATGTGACAAACACACTCATACACACTGTGACAAAGACACTCATACACTGTGACAAACATTCCCATACACTATGACAAACACACTCATACACACAGTGACAAACACACTCATACACTGTGACAAACACACTCATACACACTGTGACAAACACACTAATACACTGTGAAAACACACTCATACACACGGTGACAAACACACTCATACACACTGTGACAAACACACTCATACACACGGTGACAAACACACTGTGACAAACACACTCATACACTGTGACAAACACACTAATACACTGTGACAAACACACTCATACACACTGTGAGAAACACACTCATACACTGTGACAAACACACTCATACACACTGTGACAAACACACTCATACACACCGTGACAAACATTCTCATACACTATGGCAAACACACTCATACACACTGTGATAAACACGCTCAAACACTGTGAAAAACACATTCATACACACGGTGACAAACACACACATACACACTGTGACAAACACACTCATACACTGTGACATACACACTCATTCACAGTGACAAACACAGTCATACACACTGTGACAAACAGTGATACACACTGTGACAAACACACACAGACACAGTGACAAACACACTCATACAGTGTGACAAACACTCATACACAGTGACAAACACAGTCATACACACTGTGACAAACACACTCATACACATTGTGACAAACACGCTCATGCACTGTGACAAACACACTCATAATCTGTGACAAACACACTCATACACTGTGACAAACACACTCAAACACTGTGAAAAACACACTCATACACACGGTGACAAACACACTCATACACACTGTGACAAACATTCTCATACACTATAACTTACCCACTCATACACAGTGACAAACACACTCATACACACTGTGACAAAAACACTCATACAAACGGTGACAAACACTCTCAAACACTGTGAAAAACACACTGATACACACGATGACAGACTCGCTCATACACATGGTGACAAACACACTCATACACTGTGACTAACACACACACACACAGTGAAAAACAGACACACACACTGTGAAAAACCCACTCATACACTGTGACAAACATACACATACACTGTGACAAACACACTCATAGACACTGTAACAAATACACTAATACACTGTGACAAACACACTCATACACACTCTGACAAACACACTCATACACACTGTGACAAACACACTCATACATTGTGACAAACACACTCATACACACTGTGACAAACACACTCAGACACAATGTGACAAACACACTCATACACACTGTGACAAAGACACCCATACACTGTGACAAACATTCTCATACACTATGACAAACACACTCATACACACAGTGACAAACACACTCATACACTGTGACAAACACACTCATACACACTGTGACAAACACACTAATACACTGTGAAAACACACTCATACACACGGTGACAAACACACTCATACACACTGTGACAAACACACTCATACACACGGTGACAAACACACTCATACACACGGTGACAAACACACTCATACACTGTGACAAACACACTAATACACTGTGACAAACACACTCATACACACTGTGACAAACACACTCATACACTGTGACAAACACACTCATACACACTGTGACAAACACACTCATACACACCGTGACAAACATTCTCATACACTATGGCAAACACACTCATACACACTGTGATAAACACGCTCAAACACTGTGAAAAACACATTCATACACACGGTGACAAACACACACATACACACTGTGACAAACACACTCATACACTGTGACATACACACTCATTCACAGTGACAAACACAGTCATACACACTGTGACAAACAGTGATACACACTGTGACAAACACACACAGACACAGTGACAAACACACTCATACAGTGTGACAAACACTCATACACAGTGACAAACACAGTCATACACACTGTGACAAACACACTCATACACATTGTGACAAACACGCTCATGCACTGTGACAAACACACTCATAATCTGTGACAAACACACTAATACACTGTGAAAACACACTCATACACACGGTGACAAACACACTCATACACACTGTGACAAACACACTCATACACACGGTGACAAACACACTGTGACAAACACACTCATACACTGTGACAAACACACTAATACACTGTGACAAACACACTCATACACACTGTGAGAAACACACTCATACACTGTGACAAACACACTCATACACACTGTGACAAACACACTCATACACACCGTGACAAACATTCTCATACACTATGGCAAACACACTCATACACACTGTGATAAACACGCTCAAACACTGTGAAAAACACATTCATACACACGGTGACAAACACACACATACACACTGTGACAAACACACTCATACACTGTGACATACACACTCATTCACAGTGACAAACACAGTCATACACACTGTGACAAACAGTGATACACACTGTGACAAACACACACAGACACAGTGACAAACACACTCATACAGTGTGACAAACACTCATACACAGTGACAAACACAGTCATACACACTGTGACAAACACACTCATACACATTGTGACAAACACGCTCATGCACTGTGACAAACACACTCATAATCTGTGACAAACACACTCATACACTGTGACAAACACACTCAAACACTGTGAAAAACACACTCATACACACGGTGACAAACACACTCATACACACTGTGACAAACATTCTCATACACTATAACTTACCCACTCATACACAGTGACAAACACACTCATACACACTGTGACAAAAACACTCATACAAACGGTGACAAACACTCTCAAACACTGTGAAAAACACACTGATACACACGATGACAGACTCGCTCATACACATGGTGACAAACACACTCATACACTGTGACTAACACACACACAGTGAAAAACACACTCATACACTGTGACAAACATACACATACATTGTGACAAACACACTCATACATACTGTGATAAATACACTAATACACTGTGACAAACACACTCATACACTGTGAAAAACACACTCATACACACTGTGACACACTCATACACTGAGACAAACACACTCATACACTGACAAACACACTCATAATCTGTGACAAACACACACATACACACTGTGACAAACACACTCATACACACTGTGACAAACACACTCATACACAGTGACAAACACAGTCATACACACTGTGACAAACACACTCATACACAGTGACAAACACACTCATACACACTGTGCCGAACACTCTCAAACACTGTGAAAAACACACTCATACACACTGTGACAAACATTCTCATACACTATGACAAACACAGTCATACACACTGTGACAAACAGTCATACACACTGTGACAAACACACACATACACAGTGACAAACACACTCATACAGTGTGACAAACACACTCATACACAGTGACAAACAGTCATACACACTGTGACAAACACACTCATACACAGTGTGACAAACACGCTCATACACACTGTGACAAACATACTCCTACACTGTGACAAACACATTCATACACTGTGACAAACACACTCATACACTGTGACAAACCCACTCATACACAGTGACAAACAGTCATACACACTGTGACAAACACACTCATACACACTGACAAACACACTCATAATCTGTGCCAAACACACTCATACACACTGTGACAAACACTCTCAAACACTGTGAAAAACACACTCACACACGGTGACAAACACACTCATACACTGTGACAATCACACTCATACACTGTGAAAACACACTCATACACACGGTGACAAACACACTCATACACACGGTGACAAACACACTCATACACACTGTGACAAAGACACTCATACACACCGTGATAAACATTCTCATACACTATGACAAACACACTCATACACACTGTGATAAACACGCTCAAACACTGTGAAAAACACACTCATACACACGGTGACAAACACACACATACACACTGTGACATACACACTCATTCACAGTGACAAACACAGTCATACACAATGTAACAAACACACTCATACACACTGTGACAAACACGCTCATACACAGTGAAAAACACAGTCATACACACTGTGACAAACACACTCATACACTGTGACAAAGACACTCATACACACTGTGACAAACATTCTCATACACTATGACTTACCCACTCATACACAGTGACAAACACAGTCATACACACTGTGACAAACACACTCATACACACTGACAAACACACTCATACACACTGTGAAAACACACTCATACACACGGGGGCAAACACTCTCAAACACTGTGAAAAACACACTCATACACACGGTGACAGACACACTCATACACATGGTGACAAACACACTCATACACACTGTGACAATCACACTCTTACACAGTGACAAACACAGTCATACACACTGAAAAACACAGTCACACACACTGTGACAAACACACTCATACACACTGTGACAAATACACTAATACACTGTGACAAACACACTCATACACTGTGAAAAACAAACTCATACACACTGTGACACACTCATACACTGTGACAAACACACTCATAATCTGTGACAAACACATTCATACACACTGACAAAAACACTCATACACACTGTGAGAAACACACTCATACACAGTGACAAACACAGTCATACACACGGTGACAAACACACTCATACACTGTGACAAACACTCTCAAACACTGTGAAAAACACACTCATACACACGGTGAGAAATACACTCATACACTGTGACTAACACACTCATACACACTGTGACAAACACACTCATACACACACTGACAAACACACTAATACACACTGTGACAATCACACTCATACACTCTGTGACAAACACACCTACACACAGTGAAAAACAAACTCATGCACACTGTGACAAACACACTCATTCACACTGTGACAAAAACACTTACACTGTGACAAACACACTCATACACTGTGAAAAACAAATCATACACACTGTGACACACTCATACACTGTGACAAACACACTCATAATCTGTGACAAACACACTCATACACACTGTGACAAAAACACTCATACACACTGTGACAAACACACTCATACACAGTGACAAACACAGTCAAACACACCGTGACAAACACAGTCATACACACTGTGACAAACACACTCATACAGTGACAAACACACTCATAATCTGTGAAAAACACACTCATACACACGGTGACAAACACACTCATTCACACTGTGAAAACACACTCATACACACGTGGGCAAACACTCTCAAACACTGTGAAAAACACACTCATACACACGGTGACAGACACACTCATACACATGGTGACAAACACACTCATACACACTGTGACAATCACACTCTTACACAGTGACAAACACAGTCATACACACTGACAAAGACAGTGACACACACTGTGACAAACACACTCATACTCTGTGACAAACACACTCATACACACTGTGACAAATACACTAATACACTGTGACAAACACACTCATACACTGTGAAAAACAAACTCATACACACTGTGACACACTCATACACTGTGACAAACACACTCATAATCTGTGACAAACACACTCATACACACTGTGACAAAAACACTCATACACACTGTGAGAAACACGCTCATACACAGTGACAAACACAGTCATACACACGGTGACAAACACACTCATACACTGTGACAAACACACTCATAATCTGTGACAAACACACTCATACACACTGTGACAAAAACACTCATACACACTGTGACAAACACACTCATACACTGTGACTAACACACTCATACACACTGTGACAAACACACTCAGACACACGCTGACAAACACACTAATACACACTGTGACAATCACACTCATACACACTGTGACAAACACACTCACACACAGTGACAAACACAGTCAAACACACCGTGACAAACACAGTCATACACACTGTGACAAACACACTCATACAGTGACAAACACACTCATAATCTGTGACAAACACGCTCATACACTGTGACAAACACTCTCAAACACTGTGAAAAACACACTCATACACACGGTGACAAACACACTCATTCAGACTGTGACAAACACAAACACACTCATACACACTGTGACAAACACACTCATACACACACTGACAAACACACTAATACACACTGTGACAATCACACTCATACACACTGTGACAAACACACTCACACACAGTGAAAAACACACTCATGCACACTGTGACAAACACACTCATTCACACTGACAAAAACACTCATACACACTGTGACAAACACACTCATACACACTGTGACAAACACACTCATACACAGTGACAAACACAGTCATAAACACTGTGACAAACACAGTCATATTCACTGTGACAAATACACACATACACAGTGAAAAAACACAGTCATACACACTGTGACAAACACAGTCATACACACTGGCAAGCACACTCATACACACGGTGACAATCACACTCATACACACGGTGACAAACACACTCATACACTGTGACAAACACACTCATACACACTGTGACAAACACACTCATACACTGTGACAAACACACTCATACACACTGTGACAAAGACACTCATACACTGTGACAAACACACTCATACACACTCTGACAAACACACTCATACACACTGTGACAAAGACACTCATTCACAGTGACAAACACAGTCATACACACTGTGACAAACAGTCATACACACTGTGACAAACACACACATACACAGTGACAAACACACTCATACAGTGTGACAAACACACTCATACAGTGACAAACAGTCATACACACTGTGACATACACACTCATACACACTGTGAGAAACACACTCATACACACTGTGACAAACACACTCATACACACTGTGACAAACACACTCATACACTGTGACAAAAACACTCATACACTGTGACAAACACACTCATACACAGTGAAAAACACAGTCATACACACTGTGACAAACACACTCATACACACTGTGACAAACATACTCCTACACTGTGACAAACACATTCATACACTGTGACAAACACACTCATACACTGTGACAAACACACTCATACACACTGTGACAAACATTCTCATACACTATGACTTACCCACTCATACACAGTGACAAACACAGTCATACACACTGTGCCAAACACACTCATACACACTGTGACACACTCAGACACTGTGAAAACACACTCATAATCTGCAACAAACACACTCATACACACTGTGACAAACACTCTCAAACACTGTGAAAAACACACTCATACACACGGTGACAAACACACACATACACTGGGCGACAAACACACTCATACACTGTGACAATCAGACTCATACACAGTGACAAACACACTCATACACACTGTGACAAACACATTCACACACACTGTGACAAACACACTCATACACTGTGACAAACAAACTCATACACACTGTGACAAACACAGTCATATACACTGTGACAAATACACACATACACAGTGAAAAAACACAGTCATACACACTGTGAAAAACACACTCATACACTGTGACAAACATACACATACACTGTGACAAACACACTCATACACACTGTGACAAATACACAAATACACTGTGACAAACACACTCATACACTGTGAAAAACACACTCATACACACTGTGACACACTCATACACTGTGACAAACACACTCATAATCTGTGACAAACACACTCATACACACTGTGACAAACACTCTCAAACACTGTGAAAAACACACTCATACACTGTGACAAACACTCATAATCTGTGACAAACACACTCATAGACACAATGACAAACACGCTCATACACACTGACAAGGACACTCATACACACTGTGACAAACACACTCATACACACGGTGACAAACACACTCATACACTGTGACAATCACACTCATACACTGAGAAACACACTGTGACAAACACACTCATACACTGTGACAAACACACTCATACACTGTGACAAACACACTCATACACACTGTGACAAAGACACACACACAATGTGACAAACACACTCATAGACACTGTGACAAACACACTCATACACACTGTGACAAAGACACTCGTACACACTGTGACAAACATTCTAATACACTATGACAAACACACTCATACACACGGTGACAAACACACTCATACACTGTGACAAACACACTCATACACAGTGACAAACACAGTCATACACACTGTGACAAACACACTCATACACACTGTGACAAACATACTCCTACACTGTGACAAACACATTCATACACTGTGACAAACACACTCATACACTGTGACAAACACACTCATAAACACTGACAAACACACTCATACACTGTGCCAAACACACTCATACACTGTGACACACTCATACACTGTGAAAACACACTCATAATCTGTGACAAACACACTCATACACACTGTGACAAACACTCTCATACACTATGACTTACCCACTCATACACAGTGACAAACACAGTCATACACACTGTGACAAACACACTCATACACACTGACAAACACACTCATACACTGTGCCAAACACACTCATACACACTGTGACACACTCATACACTGTGAAAACACACTCATAATCTGTGACAAACACACTCATACACACGGTGACAAACACACCCATACACATGGCGACAAACACACTCATACACGGTGACAATCACACTCATACACAGTGACAAACACACTCATACACACTGTGACAAGCACAGTCATACACACTGTGACAAACACAGTCACACACACTGTGACAAACACACTCATACACTGTGACAAACACACTCATACACACTGTGACAAACTCATACACTGTGACAAACTCATACACTGTGACAAACACACACACACGGTGAAAAACACACTCATACACTGTGACAAACATACACATACACTGTGACAAACACACTCATACATACTGTGACAAATACACTAATACACTGTCACAAACACACTCATACACTGTGAAAAACACACTCATACACACTGTGACACACTCAGACACTGTGACAAACACACTCATAATCTGGAACAAACACACTCATACACACTGTGCCAAACACAGTCATACGCAGTGACAAACACAGTCATACACACTATGACAAACACACTCATACACACTGTGACAAACACACTCATACACTGTGACAAACACACTCATAATCTGTGACAAACACACTCATACACACTGTGCCAAACACTCTCAAACACTGTGAAAAACACACTCATACACACTGTGACAAACATTCTCATACACTATGACAAACACAGTCATACACACTGTGACAAACACACACATACACAGTGACAAACACTCTCATACAGTGTGACAAACACACTCATACACACTGTGACAAACATACTCCTACACTGTGACAAACACACTCATACACTGTGCCAAACACATTCATACACACTGACAAACACACTCATACACTGTGCCAAACACACTCATACACACTGTGACACACTCATACACAGTGAAAACACACTCATAATCTGCGACAAACACACTCATACACACTGTGACAAACACACTCATACACATGGCGACAAACACACTCATACACTGTGACAATCACACTCATACAGTGACAAACACACTCATACACACTGTGACAAACACAGTCATACACTCTGTGACAAACACACTCAGATAGTGACAAACACAGTCAAGCACACTGTGACAAACTCATACACTGTGACAAACACACAGTGAAAAACAGGCACACACACTGTGAAAAACACACTCATACACTGTGACAAACATACACATACACTGTGACAAACACACTCATACACACTGTGACAAATACACTAATACACTGTGACAAACACACTCATAATCTGTGACAAACACACTCATACACACTGTGACAAACACACTCATACACTGTGACAAACACACTCATAATCTGTGACAAACACACTCATACACACTGTGACAAACACACTCATACACACTGTGACAAACACACTCATACACAGTGACAAACACAGTCATACACACTGTGACAAACACAGTCATACACACTGTGACAAACATTCTCATACACTATGACAAACACACTCATACACAGTGACAAACACACTCATACACACTGTGACAAACACACTCAGACACCGTGACAAACACACTCATACAGTGTGACAAACACACTCATACACAGTGACAAACAGTCATACACACTGTGGCAAACACACTCATACACACTGTGACAAACATACTCCTACACTGTGACAAACACACTCATACAAACTGTGACAAACACACTCATACACACTGTGACAAACATACTCCTACACTGTGACAAACACATTCATACACTGTGAGAAACACTCATACATTGTGACAAACACACTCATACACACTGTGACAAACATTCTCATACACTATGACTTACCCACTCATAAACAGTGACAAACAAAGTCATACACACTGTGACCAACACTCTCAAACACTGTGAAAAACACACCCATACACACTGTGACAAACACACTCATTCACACTGACAAACACACTCATACACACTGTGACAAACACAGTCATACACACGGTGACAAACACACTCATACACAGTGACAAACACACTCATACACTGTGACTAACACACTCATACACTGTGACAAACACACTCATACATACACTGACAAATACACACTGACAAACACACTCATACACACTGTGACAATCACACTCATACACACTGTGACAAACACACTCATACACTGTGACAAACACACTCATACACTGTGACAAACACACTCATACACACTGATAAACACACTCATACACTGTGACAAGCACACTCACATACACTGACAAACACACTCATACACTGTGACAAACACACTCATACACACTGTGACAAGCACACTCATACACACGGTGACAAACACACTCATGCACACCGTGACAAACACACTCATACACACTGTGACAAACACACTCATACACAGTGACAAACACACTCATAATCTGTGACAAACACACTCATACACACACTGACAAACACACTCATACACACTGTGACAATCACACTCATACACACTGTGACAAACACACTCATACACAGTGAAAAACACACTCATACACACTGTGACAAACACACTCATACACAGTGAAAAACACACTCATACACACTGTGACAAACACAGTCATACAAACTGTGACAAATACACTCATACACTGTGACAAACACACTCATACACTGTGACAAACACACTCATACACTGTGACAAACACACTCATACACACTGATAAACACACTCATACACTGTGACAAGCACACTGACACACACTGTGACAAGCACACTCATACACACGGTGACAAACACACTCATGCACACCGTGACAAACGCACTCATACACTGTGACAAACACTCTCAAACACTGTGAAAAACACACTCATACACACGGTGACAAACACACTCATACACTGTGACTAACACACTCATACACACTGTGACAAACACACTCATACACACACTGACAAACACACCTACACACAGTGAAAAACACACTCATGCACACTGTGACAAACACACTCATTCACACTGTGACAAACACACTTACACTGTGATAAACACACTCATACACTGTGAAAAACAAACTCATACACACTGTGACACACTCATACACTGTGACAAACACACTCATAATCTGTGACAAACACACTCATACACACTGTGACAAAAACACTCATACACACTGTGACAAACACACTCATACACAGTGACAAACACAGTCAAACACACCGTGACAAACACAGTCATACACACTGTGACAAACACACTCATACAGTGACAAATACACTCATAATCTGTGACAAACACACTCATACACTGTGACAAACACTCTCAAACACTGTGAAAAACACACTCATACACACGGTGACAAACACACTCATTCACACTGTGAAAACACACTCATACACACGGGGGCAAACACTCTCAAACACTGTGAAAAACACACTCATACGCACGGTGACAGACACACTCATACACATGGTGACAAACACACTCATACACACTGTGACAATCACACTCTTACGCAGTGACAAACACAGTCATACACACTGACAAAGACAGTCACACACACTGTGACAAACACACTCATACACTCTGTGACAAATACACTAATACACTGTGACAAACACACTCATAATCTGTGACAAACACTCTCATACACACTGTGACAAAAACACTGATACACACTGTGAGAAACACACTCATACACAGTGACAAACACAGTCATACACACGGTGACAAACACACTCATACACTGTGACAAACACTCTCAAACACTGTGAAAAACACTCATACACACGGTGACAAACACACTCATACACTGTGACTAACACACTCATACACACTGTGACAAACACACTCAGACACACGCTGACAAACACACTAATACACACTGTGACAATCACACTCATACACACTGTGACAAACACACTCACACACAGTGACAAACACAGTCAAACACACCGTGACAAACACAGTCATACACACTGTGACTGTTGTGTATGTAATATGTGTGCTACTTTGAACCTATGGACAGGACTGCACTACTTGTTGGGCGTAGTGATACGCAGTACCACTCCTGGCCATAGGGGTATAAACAGTACTGTGGGTACTGATCCCCCTCAGTTCCCGCCTGTGGGCATGAAGTAAAGACCTATGTATAGTCCCTACCTCCAACCAGTAAAGACCTGTTTGAGTTATACGTTTAAGTCTTTGTGTTAATTGTTCAATACAATACACATACTTAACACTGGCGACGAGTCGGTTCGAACCCTGCGGCAGTTATTCCACAGCGGCTTCGTCCAAAGACAGGACGTTGAAGAGAGGTTCCAATCCTCAACACCCGACTGAAAACTGAAGGGCAGCAGAAATCCTGACAGCTTCCAGCGACTGGAAGCGACAGGCATTAGGACCCTGAAGCCTCCATAACCTCGTGGGTAAGCCAGAGCCCGGGAGGGCGCGAGCGGGTAAGCCAGAGCCCGGGAGGGAGCGAGCAGGAGCCGCCGAGCAGGTGAGCCAGAGGCCGGGAGCCGCTTCAAGCGGGAGGCGCTTAGCGGGCCAGCGATTGCACCGGTGATAAGGGCTGAGAACCGTTTCGGGCGGGCGGCGCACCAGCGATCGCACAGGAGATAAGAGCCGCAGTCGGGCTGAAAGTCAGCGACGAGAAGCGCGGGAAAACCGCCATTGAAGTGGGCGGGGAGAGCGAGAAGCGCGGGAAAGCCACCATTTTTCACGGGAAAACCGCTGGGGAAGAAGGCAGAAGCGGGAAAACCGCCATTTTGTGGGCGGAGGACGACGGCAAGAGCGGGAAGCCGCCATCTTGGATAACAGTAAAAAAAAAATCTGAGAAATTGCAAATCTGATAAAGTACTACAATGCCTAAACACGGGAATATTAGCAACTTTGATAGTGACATCGAAGATTGGGCCATATATGTTGAACGAGTTAAAAATTATTGTAAGGCCAATAAAATTCGTGAGGCTGATAAAGCACTAACATTATTAAATTTAATGGGTGCGAAGACATACGGGGAATTGAAACACCTGTTATCACCAGATGAACCGGCGGATAAGACGTTCGATGAGATTGTTACTGTCCTGAAAGATCATCTAAACCCCACGCCGCTGATGCTAGCGGAACGATTTAAATTTTACGACAGAAGGCAGCTACAGCATGAAAGCAATGCTGATTATTTGCTGGAATTGCGTAAATTAGCGAAATATTGCCAGTTTGGAACGGGACTGACAGAGGCACTTCGAGACAAATTTGTGTGTGGTTTATTTAAACAGGATACACAAAAGCGACTGCTCGAGGAGAATGAGCTGACGCTTGAGAAGGCGGTCACTATGGCAGCAGCACACGAAGCCGCAGCGAGAGGCACGGCAGTAATGCAGCTACGGTCACCGGAGCTCAGTGCACACAAATTGGGTGTGAGTTCTGGCAAATGTTATCGTTGTGGAAAGACAACGCATGATCAGAACCAGTGTTGGTTTAAAAACCAAGAATGTAGAACTTGTGGTAGGCTTGGACATATAGCTAGAGTATGCAGGTCAGGGAAGAAGACCAGCAACAAGAAGTCACCGCAAGGAAAATACGCAAAGGTACACAAGGTGACCAAACAGGAGTCCGATTCAGACGCTAGCAGTAATGAACTGGCTAGCTTAAGCTGTAATGAACTGGCTAGCTTAAGAGTACTCAACGCTGGTAAGGGTGCAGACCTCCAGACAATTTGGGTCACTCTTCAGATAGAAGGAGTCCAAGTAAAACTGGAATTGGACACTGGATCGGCATTGACGGTCATAAATAAGAAAGATTACGGAAAGTTATTCCAACATATTCCCCTACAGGATACGGGGATTATATTGAAAACATACACGGGGCAAAGAGTGTACCCCATCGGGAAAATAGAGGTTGCAGTGGTCCACAAGGGCGAAGACAGTCAAATAATGGACTTATATGTGATATCTGAAGGAGGTCCTCCACTACTAGGACGGGAGTGGATTAGGAAAATGAATATGGACTGGCATTTCCTACAAACAATAACGAGTGAGAACTCGGTGAAGATAGTCGGCCCAGACTCTGGAACGGATGATGGTAAGCCCAACTCAGGTGCAAAAGACAAAGTTTCAGCACAGAATTCCACTGAGCAACAACAACATAGTTTAACTGTGGATTCTGAGTCTGGCAAGTCTACTGATGTGCCCATTTCTGAGGGACACCGGGCTCGAACTCAACTCCATTTCAAACTACAACAGCAATTAGAACAAATGCTTCGCCGTTTTGAGCAAGAGTTGAATGCAACGAAAGAGTTCTTTGATATAGAGTTGGAGAATCTGGAAAGACAACAGAAGCAGCTGATGGAGAAAATGGAGCAGGAGCACACAAAACGTCTGATGTCAGAGGAGTTAACGGTCAGCCAACTCCTGCATATGCTGAAGGACAGGACTCTGAAATGGGAAAAACTTGAACATGAACTTCAATATTCAAACGAAAGGGGTTCGGAGCTCTCAAAGGTTATTGGAAGAGCTGAGGTGGCAACACAGACTGAGATGACTGCAACAGAGCAGCCCTTGGATGCCAAAAGTACGCTGACTCACGTCAACGTAGAACAACAGACCGCTGAAACAGCTGCTCCGGTAGAGGGATTGCATAGTCCGATCAATCAATCTCCAAAGGAAGTTGAAGTATTAAAATCACAAATGAGGTCACTAGTAAACGACTTGCTGAAAGCCCAGAAAAAGCTGGATGCAGAGGTACACATGAAGAAGTCTCTTCAGGAAAGATGTCTGGATTTGGAACAAGAGCTGGCTAACGTCCAGCTGGGTATGGAGGAAATAGACGACCCTCTCACTGGTCTAGCTCAGGACGACACCGAATATTACGATGTCCTGTCCTGCCCAGCTTGTAACTTCGACTCCCAAAGTGCAGAAATCATGGAGGAGCACCAAAAGTCTACGGAACATCGGGAGAAGCTGGCTCTACGACGGAAACAGGAGGAAGAGAAGGAGGAACTGCGCATGCAGCTGGCAGCTGTGGCAGCTGACAATGGAGCCCAGAGAGTCTCCAAGAAGCAGAAAAGGAAAAGTAAAAACAGAAGATGACCCATCTGAACCATTATCACCTCTACCAGATCACACACGTGGTCCCTCCGAACGGAGCCAATTCAGTTCGGAAGTTCAAACTGTTAAATCCATGGAAGGACTATTGAATGAGTCACTCCAGCAACGTGAACCGACTACACCACAGAGATTGAATCTGTGAACTGATTTCCGCAGAGACTGAATCTGTGATCTGTTTTGACATGAAGTTATCTATGTATCTATGTTATTCTGTTATGTAAACCTGAAGTTATATATGTATATATGTTATTACGTTATGTTAAATGGGGAGATGACTGTAAAGCTAGGAAGGGAGGAATGTTGTGTATGTAATATGTGTGCTACTTTGAACCTATGGACAGGACTGCACTACTTGTTGGGCGTAGTGATACGCAGTACCACTCCTGGCCATAGGGGTATAAATAGTACTGTGGGTACTGATCCCCCTCAGTTCCCGCCTGTGGGCATGAAGTAAAGACCTATGTATAGTCCCTACCTCCAGCCAGTAAAGACCTGTTTGAGTTATACGTTTAAGTCTTTGTGTTAATTGTTCAATACAATACACATACTTAACAGTGACAAACACACTCATACAGTGACAAACACACTCATAATCTGTGACAAACACACTCATACACTGTGACAAACACTCTCAAACACTGTGAAAAACACACTCATACACACGGTGACAAACACACTCATTCACACTGTGACAAACACAAACACACTCATACACAGTGACAAACACACTCATACACACACTGACAAACACACTAATACACACTGTGACAATCACACTCATACACACTGTGACAAACACACTCACACACAGTGAAAAACACACTCATGCACAGTGACAAACACACTCATTCACACTGACAAAAACACTCATACACACTGTGACAAACACACTCATACACACTGTGACAAACACACTCATACACAGTGACAAACACAGTCATAAACACTGTGACAAACACAGTCATATTCACTGTGACAAATACACACATACACAGTGAAAAAACACAGTCATACACACTGTGACAAACACAGTCATACACACTGGCAAGCACACTCATACACACGGTGACAAACACACTCATACACACGGTGACAAACACACTCATACACTGTGACAAACACACTCATACACACTGTGACAAACACACTCATACACTGTGACAAACACACTCATACACACTGTGACAAAGACACTCATACACTGTGACAAACACACTCATACACACTCTGACAAACACACTCATACACACTGTGACAAAGACACTCATTCACAGTGACAAACACAGTCATACACACTGTGACAAACAGTCATACACACTGTGACAAACACACACATACACAGTGACAAACACACTCATACAGTGTGACAAACACACTCATACAGTGACAAACAGTCATACACACTGTGACATACACACTCATACACACTGTGAGAAACACACTCATACACACTGTGAGAAACACACTCATACACACTGTGACAAACACACTCATACACTGTGACAAAAACACTCATACACTGTGACAAACACACTCATACACAGTGAAAAACACAGTCATACACACTGTCACAAACACACTCATACACACTGTGACAAACATACTCCTACACTGTGACAAACACATTCATACACTGTGACAAACACACTCATACACTGTGACAAACACACTCATACACACTGTGACAAACATTCTCATACACTATGACTTACCCACTCATACACAGTGACAAACACAGTCATACACACTGTGCCAAACACACTCATACACACTGTGACACACTCATACACTGTGAAAACACACTCATAATCTGCGACAAACACACTCATACACACTGTGACAAACACTCTCAAACACTGTGAAAAACACACTCATACACACGGTGACAAACACACACATACACTGGGCGACAAACACACTCATACACTGTGACAATCAGACTCATACACAGTGACAAACACACTCATACACACTGTGACAAACACATTCACACACACTGTGACAAACACACTCATACACTGTGACAAACACACTCATACACACTGTGACAAACACAGTCATATACACTGTGACAAATACACACATACACAGTGAAAAAACACAGTCATACACACTGTGAAAAACACACTCATACACTGTGACAAACATACACATACACTGTGACAAACACACTCATACACACTGTGACAAATACACAAATACACTGTGACAAACACACTCATACACTGTGAAAAACAAACTCATACACTGTGACAAACACACTCATAATCTGTGACAAACACACTCATACACGCTGTGACAAACACTCTCAAACACTGTGAAAAACACACTCATACACTGTGACAAACACTCATAATCTGTGACAAACACACTCATAGACACAATGACAAACACGCTCATACACACTGACAAGCACACTCATACACACTGTGACAAACACACTCATACACACGGTGACAAGCACACTCATGCACACGGTGACAAACACACTCATGCACACCGTGACAAACACACTCATACACAGTGACAAACACACTCATACACAGTGGCAAACACACTCATAATCTGTGACAAACACACTCATACACACACTGACAAACACACTCATACACACTGACAAACACACTCATACACACAGACAAACACACTCATACACACTGTGACAATCACACTCATACCCACTGTGACAAACACACTCATTCACACTGACAAACACACTCATACACACTGTGACAAACACACTCATACACAGTGACAAACACAGTCATAAACACTGTGACAAACACAGTCATACACACGGTGACAAACACACTCATACACAGTGACAAACACACTAATACACTGTGACTAACACACTGATACACTGTGACAAACACACTCATACACACACTGACAAACACACTCATACACAGTGAAAAACACACTCATACACACTGTGACAAACACACTCATACACAGTGAAAAACACACTCATACACACTGTGAGAAACACACTCATACACAGTGACAAACACAGTCATACACACTGTGACAAACACAGTCATACACACTGACAAACACAGTCATACACACGGTGACAAACACACTCATACACAGTGACAAACACAGTCATACACACTGTGACAAACACAGTCATACAAACTGTGACAAATACACACATACACAGTGACAAACACAGTCATACACACTGTGACAAACACACTCATACATTGTGACAAACACACTCATACACACTGATAAACACACTCATACACACTGTGACAAACACACATACACACTGACAAATACACTCATACACTGTGACAAGCACACTCACACACACTGTGACAAACACACTCATACACACTGTGACAAGCACACTCATGCACACGGTGACAAACACACTCATGCACACCGTGACAAACACACTCATACACAGTGACAAACACACTCATACACGGTGACAAACACACTCATAATCTGTGACAAACACACTCATACACACACTGACAAACACACTTATACACACTGAAAAACACAATCATACACACTGTGACAAACACACTCATACACACTGTGACAAACACACTCATACACACTGTGACAAACACACTCATACACACTGTGACAAACACACTCATACACAGTGACAAACACAGCCATAAACATTGTGACAAACAGTCATACACACTCTGACAAACAAACTCATACACTGTGACAAACACACTCATACACTGTGACAAACACACTCATACACTGTGACAAACACACTCATACACTGTGACAAACACACTCATACACACTGACAAACACACTCATACACACTGTGACAAACACACTCATACACACTGACAAATACACTCATACACTGTGACAAACACACTAATAGACACTGTGACAAACACACTCATACATACTGACAAACACACTCATACACACTGTGGCAAACACACTCATACACACTGTGACAAACACACTCATACACAGTGTGACAAACGCACTCATACACACTGTGACAAACACACTCATACACTGTGACAAACACACTCATAAACTGTGACAAACACACTCATACACACTGACAAACACACTCATACACACTGTGACAAACACACTCATACACACTGACAAATACACTCATACACTGTGACAAACGCACTCAGACACTGACAAACACACTCATAGACACTGTGATAAACAGACTCATACACACGGTGACAAACACACTCATACACACGGTGACAAATACACTCATACACACTGTGACAAACACACTCTTACACACTAACAAACACACTCATACACACTGTGACAAACACACTCATACACTGTGACAAACACACTCTTACGCAGTGACAAACACAGTCATACACACTGACAAAGACAGTCACACACACTGTGACAAACACACTCATACACTCTGTGACAAATACACTAATACACTGTGACAAACACACTCATAATCTGTGACAAACACTCTCATACACACTGTGACAAAAACACTGATACACACTGTGAGAAACACACTCATACACAGTGACAAACACAGTCATACACACGGTGACAAACACACTCATACACTGTGACAAACACTCTCAAACACTGTGAAAAACACTCATACACACGGTGACAAACACACTCATACACTGTGACTAACACACTCATACACACTGTGACAAACACACTCAGACACACGCTGACAAACACACTAATACACACTGTGACAATCACACTCATACACACTGTGACAAACACACTCACACACAGTGACAAACACAGTCAAACACACCGTGACAAACACAGTCATACACACTGTGACTGTTGTGTATGTAATATGTGTGCTACTTTGAACCTATGGACAGGACTGCACTACTTGTTGGGCGTAGTGATACGCAGTACCACTCCTGGCCATAGGGGTATAAACAGTACTGTGGGTACTGATCCCCCTCAGTTCCCGCCTGTGGGCATGAAGTAAAGACCTATGTATAGTCCCTACCTCCAACCAGTAAAGACCTGTTTGAGTTATACGTTTAAGTCTTTGTGCTAATTGTTCAATACAATACACATACTTAACACTGGCGACGAGTCGGTTCGAACCCTGCGGCAGTTATTCCACAGCGGCTTCGTCCAAAGACAGGACGTTGAAGAGAGGTTCCAATCCTCAACACCCGACTGAAAACTGAAGGGCAGCAGAAATCCTGACAGCTTCCAGCGACTGGAAGCGACAGGCATTAGGACCCTGAAGCCTCCATAACCTCGTGGGTAAGCCAGAGCCCGGGAGGGCGCGAGCGGGTAAGCCAGAGCCCGGGAGGGAGCGAGCAGGAGCCGCCGAGCAGGTGAGCCAGAGGCCGGGAGCCGCTTCAAGCGGGAGGCGCTTAGCGGGCCAGCGATTGCACCGGTGATAAGGGCTGAGAACCGTTTCGGGCGGGCGGCGCACCAGCGATCGCACAGGAGATAAGAGCCGCAGTCGGGCTGAAAGTCAGCGACGAGAAGCGCGGGAAAACCGCCATTGAAGTGGGCGGGGAGAGCGAGAAGCGCGGGAAAGCCACCATTTTTCACGGGAAAACCGCTGGGGAAGAAGGCAGAAGCGGGAAAACCGCCATTTTGTGGGCGGAGGACGACGGCAAGAGCGGGAAGCCGCCATCTTGGATAACAGTAAAAAAAAAATCTGAGAAATTGCAAATCTGATAAAGTACTACAATGCCTAAACACGGGAATATTAGCAACTTTGATAGTGACATCGAAGATTGGGCCATATATGTTGAACGAGTTAAAAATTATTGTAAGGCCAATAAAATTCGTGAGGCTGATAAAGCACTAACATTATTAAATTTAATGGGTGCGAAGACATACGGGGAATTGAAACACCTGTTATCACCAGATGAACCGGCGGATAAGACGTTCGATGAGATTGTTACTGTCCTGAAAGATCATCTAAACCCCACGCCGCTGATGCTAGCGGAACGATTTAAATTTTACGACAGAAGGCAGCTACAGCATGAAAGCAATGCTGATTATTTGCTGGAATTGCGTAAATTAGCGAAATATTGCCAGTTTGGAACGGGACTGACAGAGGCACTTCGAGACAAATTTGTGTGTGGTTTATTTAAACAGGATACACAAAAGCGACTGCTCGAGGAGAATGAGCTGACGCTTGAGAAGGCGGTCACTATGGCAGCAGCACACGAAGCCGCAGCGAGAGGCACGGCAGTAATGCAGCTACGGTCACCGGAGCTCAGTGCACACAAATTGGGTGTGAGTTCTGGCAAATGTTATCGTTGTGGAAAGACAACGCATGATCAGAACCAGTGTTGGTTTAAAAACCAAGAATGTAGAACTTGTGGTAGGCTTGGACATATAGCTAGAGTATGCAGGTCAGGGAAGAAGACCAGCAACAAGAAGTCACCGCAAGGAAAATACGCAAAGGTACACAAGGTGACCAAACAGGAGTCCGATTCAGACGCTAGCAGTAATGAACTGGCTAGCTTAAGCTGTAATGAACTGGCTAGCTTAAGAGTACTCAACGCTGGTAAGGGTGCAGACCTCCAGACAATTTGGGTCACTCTTCAGATAGAAGGAGTCCAAGTAAAACTGGAATTGGACACTGGATCGGCATTGACGGTCATAAATAAGAAAGATTACGGAAAGTTATTCCAACATATTCCCCTACAGGATACGGGGATTATATTGAAAACATACACGGGGCAAAGAGTGTACCCCATCGGGAAAATAGAGGTTGCAGTGGTCCACAAGGGCGAAGACAGTCAAATAATGGACTTATATGTGATATCTGAAGGAGGTCCTCCACTACTAGGACGGGAGTGGATTAGGAAAATGAATATGGACTGGCATTTCCTACAAACAATAACGAGTGAGAACTCGGTGAAGATAGTCGGCCCAGACTCTGGAACGGATGATGGTAAGCCCAACTCAGGTGCAAAAGACAAAGTTTCAGCACAGAATTCCACTGAGCAACAACAACATAGTTTAACTGTGGATTCTGAGTCTGGCAAGTCTACTGATGTGCCCATTTCTGAGGGACACCGGGCTCGAACTCAACTCCATTTCAAACTACAACAGCAATTAGAACAAATGCTTCGCCGTTTTGAGCAAGAGTTGAATGCAACGAAAGAGTTCTTTGATATAGAGTTGGAGAATCTGGAAAGACAACAGAAGCAGCTGATGGAGAAAATGGAG
The DNA here is from genome assembly GCF_052327205.1 of Somniosus microcephalus. Classification (NCBI taxonomy): domain Eukaryota; kingdom Metazoa; phylum Chordata; class Chondrichthyes; order Squaliformes; family Somniosidae; genus Somniosus; species Somniosus microcephalus. The sequence continues at coordinate 17,422,766 of NW_028225186.1, read as the reverse complement.
CAGGAGCACACAAAACGTCTGATGTCAGAGGAGTTAACGGTCAGCCAACTCCTGCATATGCTGAAGGACAGGACTCTGAAATGGGAAAAACTTGAACATGAACTTCAATATTCAAACGAAAGGGGTTCGGAGCTCTCAAAGGTTATTGGAAGAGCTGAGGTGGCAACACAGACTGAGATGACTGCAACAGAGCAGCCCTTGGATGCCAAAAGTACGCTGACTCACGTCAACGTAGAACAACAGACCGCTGAAACAGCTGCTCCGGTAGAGGGATTGCATAGTCCGATCAATCAATCTCCAAAGGAAGTTGAAGTATTAAAATCACAAATGAGGTCACTAGTAAACGACTTGCTGAAAGCCCAGAAAAAGCTGGATGCAGAGGTACACATGAAGAAGTCTCTTCAGGAAAGATGTCTGGATTTGGAACAAGAGCTGGCTAACGTCCAGCTGGGTATGGAGGAAATAGACGACCCTCTCACTGGTCTAGCTCAGGACGACACCGAATATTACGATGTCCTGTCCTGCCCAGCTTGTAACTTCGACTCCCAAAGTGCAGAAATCATGGAGGAGCACCAAAAGTCTACGGAACATCGGGAGAAGCTGGCTCTACGACGGAAACAGGAGGAAGAGAAGGAGGAACTGCGCATGCAGCTGGCAGCTGTGGCAGCTGACAATGGAGCCCAGAGAGTCTCCAAGAAGCAGAAAAGGAAAAGTAAAAACAGAAGATGACCCATCTGAACCATTATCACCTCTACCAGATCACACACGTGGTCCCTCCGAACGGAGCCAATTCAGTTCGGAAGTTCAAACTGTTAAATCCATGGAAGGACTATTGAATGAGTCACTCCAGCAACGTGAACCGACTACACCACAGAGATTGAATCTGTGAACTGATTTCCGCAGAGACTGAATCTGTGATCTGTTTTGACATGAAGTTATCTATGTATCTATGTTATTCTGTTATGTAAACCTGAAGTTATATATGTATATATGTTATTACGTTATGTTAAATGGGGAGATGACTGTAAAGCTAGGAAGGGAGGAATGTTGTGTATGTAATATGTGTGCTACTTTGAACCTATGGACAGGACTGCACTACTTGTTGGGCGTAGTGATACGCAGTACCACTCCTGGCCATAGGGGTATAAATAGTACTGTGGGTACTGATCCCCCTCAGTTCCCGCCTGTGGGCATGAAGTAAAGACCTATGTATAGTCCCTACCTCCAGCCAGTAAAGACCTGTTTGAGTTATACGTTTAAGTCTTTGTGTTAATTGTTCAATACAATACACATACTTAACAGTGACAAACACACTCATACAGTGACAAACACACTCATAATCTGTGACAAACACACTCATACACTGTGACAAACACTCTCAAACACTGTGAAAAACACACTCATACACACGGTGACAAACACACTCATTCACACTGTGACAAACACAAACACACTCATACACAGTGACAAACACACTCATACACACACTGACAAACACACTAATACACACTGTGACAATCACACTCATACACACTGTGACAAACACACTCACACACAGTGAAAAACACACTCATGCACAGTGACAAACACACTCATTCACACTGACAAAAACACTCATACACACTGTGACAAACACACTCATACACACTGTGACAAACACACTCATACACAGTGACAAACACAGTCATAAACACTGTGACAAACACAGTCATATTCACTGTGACAAATACACACATACACAGTGAAAAAACACAGTCATACACACTGTGACAAACACAGTCATACACACTGGCAAGCACACTCATACACACGGTGACAAACACACTCATACACACGGTGACAAACACACTCATACACTGTGACAAACACACTCATACACACTGTTACAAACACACTCATACACTGTGACAAACACACTCATACACACTGTGACAAAGACACTCATACACTGTGACAAACACACTCATACACACTCTGACAAACACACTCATACACACTGTGACAAAGACACTCATTCACAGTGACAAACACAGTCATACACACTGTGACAAACAGTCATACACACTGTGACAAACACACACATACACAGTGACAAACACACTCATACAGTGTGACAAACACACTCATACAGTGACAAACAGTCATACACACTGTGACATACACACTCATACACACTGTGAGAAACACACTCATACACACTGTGAGAAACACACTCATACACACTGTGACAAACACACTCATACACTGTGACAAAAACACTCATACACTGTGACAAACACACTCATACACAGTGAAAAACACAGTCATACACACTGTCACAAACACACTCATACACACTGTGACAAACATACTCCTACACTGTGACAAACACATTCATACACTGTGACAAACACACTCATACACTGTGACAAACACACTCATACACACTGTGACAAACATTCTCATACACTATGACTTACCCACTCATACACAGTGACAAACACAGTCATACACACTGTGCCAAACACACTCATACACACTGTGACACACTCATACACTGTGAAAACACACTCATAATCTGCGACAAACACACTCATACACACTGTGACAAACACTCTCAAACACTGTGAAAAACACACTCATACACACGGTGACAAACACACACATACACTGGGCGACAAACACACTCATACACTGTGACAATCAGACTCATACACAGTGACAAACACACTCATACACACTGTGACAAACACATTCACACACACTGTGACAAACACACTCATACACTGTGACAAACACACTCATACACACTGTGACAAACACAGTCATATACACTGTGACAAATACACACATACACAGTGAAAAAACACAGTCATACACACTGTGAAAAACACACTCATACACTGTGACAAACATACACATACACTGTGACAAACACACTCATACACACTGTGACAAATACACAAATACACTGTGACAAACACACTCATACACTGTGAAAAACAAACTCATACACTGTGACAAACACACTCATAATCTGTGACAAACACACTCATACACGCTGTGACAAACACTCTCAAACACTGTGAAAAACACACTCATACACTGTGACAAACACTCATAATCTGTGACAAACACACTCATAGACACAATGACAAACACGCTCATACACACTGACAAGCACACTCATACACACTGTGACAAACACACTCATACACACGGTGACAAGCACACTCATGCACACGGTGACAAACACACTCATGCACACCGTGACAAACACACTCATACACAGTGACAAACACACTCATACACAGTGGCAAACACACTCATAATCTGTGACAAACACACTCATACACACACTGACAAACACACTCATACACACTGACAAACACACTCATACACACAGACAAACACACTCATACACACTGTGACAATCACACTCATACCCACTGTGACAAACACACTCATTCACACTGACAAACACACTCATACACACTGTGACAAACACACTCATACACAGTGACAAACACAGTCATAAACACTGTGACAAACACAGTCATACACACGGTGACAAACACACTCATACACAGTGACAAACACACTAATACACTGTGACTAACACACTGATACACTGTGACAAACACACTCATACACACACTGACAAACACACTCATACACAGTGAAAAACACACTCATACACACTGTGACAAACACACTCATACACAGTGAAAAACACACTCATACACACTGTGAGAAACACACTCATACACAGTGACAAACACAGTCATACACACTGTGACAAACACAGTCATACACACTGACAAACACAGTCATACACACGGTGACAAACACACTCATACACAGTGACAAACACAGTCATACACACTGTGACAAACACAGTCATACAAACTGTGACAAATACACACATACACAGTGACAAACACAGTCATACACACTGTGACAAACACACTCATACATTGTGACAAACACACTCATACACACTGATAAACACACTCATACACACTGTGACAAACACACATACACACTGACAAATACACTCATACACTGTGACAAGCACACTCACACACACTGTGACAAACACACTCATACACACTGTGACAAGCACACTCATGCACACGGTGACAAACACACTCATGCACACCGTGACAAACACACTCATACACAGTGACAAACACACTCATACACGGTGACAAACACACTCATAATCTGTGACAAACACACTCATACACACACTGACAAACACACTTATACACACTGAAAAACACAATCATACACACTGTGACAAACACACTCATACACACTGTGACAAACACACTCATACACACTGTGACAAACACACTCATACACACTGTGACAAACACACTCATACACAGTGACAAACACAGCCATAAACATTGTGACAAACAGTCATACACACTCTGACAAACAAACTCATACACTGTGACAAACACACTCATACACTGTGACAAACACACTCATACACTGTGACAAACACACTCATACACTGTGACAAACACACTCATACACACTGACAAACACACTCATACACACTGTGACAAACACACTCATACACACTGACAAATACACTCATACACTGTGACAAACACACTAATAGACACTGTGACAAACACACTCATACATACTGACAAACACACTCATACACACTGTGGCAAACACACTCATACACACTGTGACAAACACACTCATACACAGTGTGACAAACGCACTCATACACACTGTGACAAACACACTCATACACTGTGACAAACACACTCATAAACTGTGACAAACACACTCATACACACTGACAAACACACTCATACACACTGTGACAAACACACTCATACACACTGACAAATACACTCATACACTGTGACAAACGCACTCAGACACTGACAAACACACTCATAGACACTGTGATAAACAGACTCATACACACGGTGACAAACACACTCATACACACGGTGACAAATACACTCATACACACTGTGACAAACACACTCTTACACACTAACAAACACACTCATACACACTGTGACAAACACACTCATACACTGTGACAAACACACTCATACACTGTGACAAACACACTCATACACACTGTGACAAACACACTCATACACACTGTGACAAACACACTCATACAAACTGTGATAAACACACTGATACACACTGTGATAAACACACTTATACACAGTGACAAACACAATCATACACACGGTGACAAACACACTCATACACAGTGACAAACACACTAATACACTGTGACTAACACACTGATACACTGTGACAAACACACTCATACATACACTGACAAACACACTCATACACACACTGACAAACATACTCATACACACTGTGACAATCACACTCATACACACTGTGACAAACACACTCATACACAGTTAAAAACACACTCATACACACTGTGACAAACACACTCATACACAGTGAAAAACACACTCATACACACTGTGACAAACACACTCATTCACACTGACAAACACACTCATACACACTGTGACAAACAGTGATACACACTGTGACAAACACACACATACACAGTGACAAACACACTCATACAGTGTGACAAACACAGTCATACACAGTGACAAAAACAGTCATACAGACTGTGACAAACACAGTCATACACACTGACAAACACAGTCATACACACGGTGACAAACACACTCATACACAGTGACAAACACAGTCATACACAATGTGACACAGTCATACAAACTGTGACAAATACACAAATACACAGTGACAAACACAGTCATACACACTGTGACAAACACACTCATACACAGTGACAAACACACTCATAATCTGTGACAAACACACTCATACACACACTGACAAACACACTCATACACATTGACAAACACACTCATACACACTGTGACAAACACACTCATACACACTGTGACAAACACACTCATACACACTGTGACAAACACACTCATACAAAGTGACAAACACAGCCATAAACACTGTGACAAACACAGTCATACACACTGTGACAAATACACACATACACAGTGAAAAAACAGTCATACACACTGTGACAAACACAGTCATACACACTCTGACAAACACACTCATACACTGTGACAAACACACTCATACACTGTGACAAACACACTCATACACTGTGACAAACACACTCGTACACACTGACAAACACACTCATACACACTGTGACAAACACACTCATACACACTGACAAATACACTCATACACTGTGACAAACACACTCATAGACACTGTGACAAACACACTCATACATACTGACAAACACACTCATACACACTGTGGCAAACACACGCATACACACTGTGACAAACACACTCATACACTGTGACAAACACACTCATAAACTGTGTGCTGTCTCTCCCTCTAACTTAACCTTACTGTATGTACATAACCTACTTAAATATGTATAACTTACCTGTTCGGGCCGTTGCCCCTTTAACTCACCGTTTAGGGCCATTGCCCCTTTAAGACGCGCCTTAGCGTGCTGACGTCACGTCACGTACAACGTAGCATGCTGACGTCACGGCACGTACGACGTGACGTGCGTGAGGCGGCTGCCGGCCCGACTCGGCCTTCCAGAAAGGCTGTCGGCACAGCCCGGCCTAGCGCCTTTGGCCGCATCTACCAGCCGCCGGGAGCGACGCGATCTTCCGCTCCCGCGGCAAGCATCGGCTCAGCCTGGCCTCCAGCTCCCGCTCCCGACTTCGGCCTCCACGGCCAGAAACGCGACCACGCGCATCACGTGACGCCCCAAGCGCGGACAACGCTACCGAGCGTGATGAGGTCATCACGCTCCCCACAGGACTGCTACGTAGTCCTCGTGGAGTCCTCGCTGGGACACAGACCTACACCATGGTGCTCCTACAGCAGCACAGGCTCCGAGCAGTTGTATTGTCCCCATGCTTGAGTCTTGGAAATTGTTTGTCTGTAAGTATTTTAGAATGCTTTGGATGATTGGTGTGCACTGCATGTTGTAGAAAATGTTTAGTTGTAACTTTTCTCTGTCTAGCTGATTAACTAGTAGCTGTATTTTGATGCACTATGTACAGGGCTAATTTAAAGAGAATGCCTCCCAGTTTACTAAATGTACTGTGTTGCTCAGGCGTACCTAAATTTGTGTATACATATCAGTTATGCGCTTGTATACTAATGTGTGCTTCCATTTCTGTGTTGTATTTCAGTTTTACAATTAGAATTGTTCAGTAAAGCGTTACAAGAAAAGTCAAGCCTTGTGATTTTATTGGAAGATATCGAGTTGTTCGCTATCTGTCTAGCTCTGCATAGAAGCGTGTTGCGAGGGCAGAACAGTAAAAAGACAACAGCACAGCGGGCTCAAGCACAGGAAAATACCACTCAGCTACCATGAGTCTACGCTCAGGAAAACAATATACCATAGAGGACGTCGACCAGTCAAGCGAGAAGCATGAGCCTCTCCTAGCAAACGATGCCAAGTCACAGCCCTCTAAAGTATCCCCTAGGTCATCTCGGCGGTCCAGCAGACCGTCGTCATGGACAGCTTCTGCAGCCGCCAAAGCACGTGCCAAGGCAAAAGCTGCCCAGGCTCAATTGTCCTTCGCTGAAAAAGAAGCTGACCTTATGAAGCAGAGAGCCGACCTCGAAGCTAGTATGATGAAGCAGAAAGCTGACCTTATGAAGCAGAGAGCCGACCTCGACGCTAGTGTGATGAAGCAGACAGCACAGTCCTCTAAAGTATCCACTAGATCATCTCGGCAGTCCAGCAGACCGTCGTCATCGACAGCTTCTGCAGCCGCCAAAGCACGTGCCAAGGCAAAGGCTGCCCAGGCTCAATTGGCCCTTGCTGAAAAAGAAGCTAGGGTTATGAAGCAGAGAGCTGACCTCGCTGCCAGTCTCCACATTCTCCAAAGCCAGAGAGCTGCCGCTGCCGCTAAAGCTAAAGCCGCAGCTTATGAAGAAGGTGAGGAGAACGAAGGCGGGGAGCCCAGCCAGGAAACATATGTTCTGGGACAGCCCCTCAGTCCAGTGCAACGTACAAGTGAGTGTGTCCAACAACACTCCAAATTGTTCTCCAAGGAAACATCCAACTATCTCAACGCAGAACCAGCTACTCAACACAGTAGCAAACAGCCTGTTTTTGGAGACACTGAGCTTAAAGGAGAAGAAACAAGCAAGACTTACCTACAGAGACCTCCACAGCACTCGGCCAATCCAGCCAAGCAGTCCCCACCCGAGCCACAGGGTACACAGGACCTCGCTGGGTGCCTTATCCGCCGAGAGTTGTTGAGTTCGGGCCTTCTGGAGTTAGATGGCCGTCCTGAAAGTTGTTGGCCATGGAAAGAGTCCAACCCGAGACTACACAAGGTAGCATCGAACAGTGGACAGGTGATGGAAGCCTTCCCTGCAGAGGACCGTGCCAAGGATCTGAAGGATTTGCACCTTGGAGTGGATCCTCCCCCACTTCAACGGAGCCTGGGGCTCTCCTGGAACCTGGAAACAGACAGCGTCACATTCCTGGTGTCCCGTGAAGAAAGGCCATTCACACGGAGAGACATCCTGTCCACAGTCAACAGTTTGTACGACCCTTTGGGGTTCGTAGCTCCCATAACAATGCAAGGAAAAGCATTAGTACGGGAACTCTCATCGGATCAGAGTGAGTGGGATGCTCCACTCCTCCCAGAAAAAGAAGCAAAATGGAACCTACAGTTGATCAGAGACAAGATTGACATCGATGTGGGCGCCGTCAAGTTCTTCACGGACAGCAAGATTGTACTTGGTTACATCCACAACTCCACAAGAAGGTTTTACGTGTATGTTCCCAACCGGGTGACTCGTATCAGACGATCCACTCACCCTGACCAGTGGTGCTATGTCTCCACAGACCTGAACCCTGCAGACCATGCTACCAGGTCTATACCAGCAGCACACCTACAGCAAAGCAGTTGGTTCTCGGGCCCCTCTTTCCTGTCTAATGTCAACACAGAGGAGACTCTTGAGTCCAATCCCTTCACCCTTGTGGAGCCTGAAGCTGATACTGAGATTCGGCCTGAAGTTACGACCCTGGTCACCAAAGCCTCAGAATCTCAGTTGGGCTCACAAAGCTTCGAGCGATTCTCAAGCTGGAGAACACTCTGCCGAACCACAGCCCGACTCATTCATGTAGCAGCATCCTTCAAGGGGAATTCGGACAACATAGAACGCAAAGGATGGAAATGTTCTAAAGAAGTATCCAGCACAAGTGAGCCTTCACAAGCCAAAGGTGTGATCATTCGCTCTGTCCAGCATGATGTCTTCAAGGAGGAATTCAAATGTCTTGAAGAGGGACAGACATTCCCCAAGCAAAGAGGAGAGTATTTGTCCACCCTACAGAGCCGTAGGAAATGGACAGAAGACAAGCCAAACGTCAAAGTGAGAGACGTTGTCTTGCTGAAAGACAGCCAAGCACGCAGAAATGAATGGCCAGTGGGCCTGGTTGTCAAAACTCTGCCGACCAGGGACAAGAGGGTCCGCAAGGTGGAGGTGAAGATTGTCAAGGAGGGGCCTATCAAAGTGTTTCTGAGGCCAGTCTCAGAGATCCTCCTTTCTGAAGTAACCTAGAGAACGGACTCTGAGTATGTTGCAGCCAAAGGACGTTTTCTTCAGGTTTATTGTGTATCTGTAGTGGTACAATGGAATTGTACCAAGCGGGGAGTGTGCTGTCTCTCCCTCTAACTTAACCTTACTGTATGTACATAACCTACTTAAATATGTATAACTTACCTGTTAGGGCCGTTGCCCCTTTAACTCACCGTTTAGGGCCATTGCCCCTTTAAGACGCGCCTTAGCGTGCTGACGTCACGTCACGTACAACGTAGCATGCTGACGTCACGGCACGTATGACGTGACGTGCGTGAGGCGGCTGCCGGCCCGACTCGGCCTTCCAGAAAGGCTGCCGGCACAGCCCGGCCTAGCGCATTTGGCCGCATCTACCAGCCGCCGGGAGCGACGCGATCTTCCGCTCCCGCGGCAAGCATCGGCTCAGCCTGGCCTCCAGCTCCCGCTCCCGACTTCGGCCTCCACGGCCAGAAACGCGACCACGCGCATCACGTGACGCCCCAAGCGCGGACAACGCTACCGAGCGTGATGAGGTCATCACGCTCCCCACAGGACTGCTACGTAGTCCTCGTGGAGTCCTCGCTGGGACACAGACCTACACCACGGTGCTCCTACAGCAGCACAGGCTCCGAGCAGTTGTATTGTCCCCATGCTTGAGTCTTGGAAATTGTTTGTCTGTAAGTATTTTAGAATGCTTTGGATGATTAGTGTGCACTGCATGTTGTAGAAAATGTTTAGTTGTAACTTTTCTCTGTCTAGCTGATTAACTAGTAGCTGTATTTTGATGCACTATGTACAGGGCTAATTTAAAGAGAATGCCTCCCAGTTTACTAAATGTACTGTGTTGCTCAGGCGTACCTAAATTTGTGTATACATATCAGTTATGCGCTTGTATACTAATGTGTGCTTCCATTTCTGTGTTGTATTTCAGTTTTACAATTAGAATCGTTCAGTAAAGCGTTACAAGAAAAGTCAAGCCTTGTGATTTTATTGGAAGATATCGAGTTGTTCGCTATCTGTCTAGCTCTGCATAGAAGCGCGTTGCGAGGGCAGAACAAACTGTGACAAACACACTCACACACACTGTGACAAACACACTCATACACACTGACAAACACACTCATACACACTGTGACAAACACACTCATACACACTGACAAATACACTCATACACTGTGACAAACACACTCAGACACTGACAAACACACTCATACACACGGTGACAAACACACTCATACACACGGTGACAAATACACTCATACACACTGTGACAAACACACTCTTACACACTGACAAACACACTCATACACTGTGACAAACACACTCATACACTGTGACAAACACACTCATACACACTGTGACAAACACACTCATACACACTGTGACAAACACACTCATACACACTGTGATAAACACACTCATACACACTGTGATAAACACACTTATACACACTGTGACAAACACACTCATACACACTGACAAACACACTCATACACACTGTGACAAACACACTCATACACACTGTGACAAACACACTCATACATACTGACAAACACATTCATACACACTGTGACAAACACACTCATACACACTGTGACAAACACACTCATACATACTGACAAACACACTCATACACTGTGACAAACACACTCATAGACACTGTGACAAACACACACATAGACACTGTGACAAACACACTCATACACACGGTGACAAACACACTCATGCACACTGTGACAAACTCACTCATACACACTGTGACAAACGCACTCTTACACACTGACAAACACACTCATACACACTGTGACAAACACACTCATACACTGTGACAAACAAACTCATACACTGTGACAAACATACTCATACACACTGTGACAATCTCACTCATACACTGTGAAAAACACACTCATACACACTGTGACAAACACACCCATACACACTGTGAGAAACACACTCATACACACTGTGAGAAACACACTCATGCACACTGACATGAATTTTGTCATTCATCTGGAAAACACTTATGAAATGATACTGGGCGACCTGCTGGTGGCGCTATCGAGGGAGAGTATAAATACTCGGGGAAAGGGCCAGCTTGCTCAGGACATTCTTTAACAGGAACTAGTGAAGGACACAACTAGATCTCCATGTTGAAAAACAGTTGCTTAAACCCTTGTTTAATACTTAGACCAAGTGCCTAGTAGTTTTCTTACTTCACACACTGTGACAAACTCACTCATACACTGTGACAAACACACTCATACACTGTGACAAACACACTCATACACTGTGACAAACACACTCATACACTGTGACAAACACACTCATACACTGTGAGAAACACACTCATACACTGTGAGAAACACACTCATACACTGTGACTAACGCACTCAAACACTGTGAAAAACACACTCATACACACTGTGACAAACACACTCATACACACTGTGACAAACACACTCATACACACTGTGACAAACACTCTCAAACACTGTGACAAACACACTCATACACTGTGACAAACACACTCATACACTGTGACAAACACACTCATACACACTGTGACAAACACTGTGACAAACACACTCATACACACGGTGACAAACACACTCGTACACACGGTGACAAACACACTCATACACACTGTGACAAACACACTCATACACACTGTGACAAACACACTCATACACACTGACAAACACACTCATACACACTGTGACAAACACACTCATACACTGTGACAAACACACTCATACACACTGTGACAAACACACTCATACACTGTGACTAACGCACTCATACACTGTGACAAACACTCTCAAAGACTGTGACAAACACACTCATACACACTGTGACAAACACATTCATACACACTGTGACACTCATACACTGTGACAAACACACTCATACACACTGTGACAAACACACTCATACACTATGACAAGCACACTCATACACTGTGACAAACACACTCACACTGTGACAAACACACTCATACACACAGTGACAAACACACTCATGCACACTGACAAACACACTCATACACACTGTGACAAACACACTCATACGCACTGTGACAAACACACTCATACACAATGTGACAAACACACTCATACACTGTGACAAACACACTCATACACACTGACATGAATTTTGTCATTCATCTGGAAAACACTTATGAAATGATACTGGGCGGCCTGCTGGTGGCGCTATCGAGGGAGAGTATAAATACTCGGGGAAGGGGCCAGCTTGCTCAGGACATTCTTTAACAGAAACTAGTGAAGGACACAACTAGATCTCCATGTTGACAAACAGTTGCTTAAACCCTTTTTTAATACTTAGACCAAGTGCCTAGTAGTTTTCTTACTTCACACACAGTGACAAACTCACTCATACACTGTGACAAACACAATCATACACTGTGACAAACACACTCATACACACTGTGACAAACACACTCATACACACTGTGACAAACACACTCATACACTGTGACAAACACACTCATACACACTGTGACAAACACACTCATACACACGGGGACAAACACACTCATACACTGTGACAAACACACTCATACACTGTGACAAACACACTCATACACACTGTGACAAACACACTCATACACAGTGACTAACGCACTCATACACTGTGACAAACACACTCATACACTCGGTGACAAACACACTCATACACAATGTGACAAACAGACTCATACACTGTGACAAACACACTCATACACACTGTGACACTCATACACTGTGACAAACACACTCATACACACTGTGACAAACACACTCATACACACTGACAAATACACTCATACACTGTGACAAACACACTCATACACACTGTGACAAACACACTCATAGACACTGTGAAAAACACTCATACACACTGACAAATACACTCATACACTGTGACAAACACACTCATACACACTGTGACAAACACACTCATAGACACTGTGAAAAACACACTCATACACACTGTGACAAACACTCATAATCTGTGACAAACACACTCATAGACACTGTGACAAACACGCTCATACACACTGACAAGCACACTCATACACACTGTGACAAACACTCATAATCTGTGACAAACACACTCATAGACACTGTGACAAACACGCTCATACACACTGACAAGCACACTCATACACACTGTGACAAACACACTCAGACTCTGTGACAAACACACTCATACACTGTGACAATCACACTCATACACAGTGACAAACACACTCATACAGTGTGACAAACACACTCATACACTGTGACAAACAGTCATACACACTGTGACAAACACACTCATACACACCGTGAGAAACATACTCCTACACTGTGACAAACACACGCTCATACACTGTGACAAACACAGTCATACACACTGTGACAAACACACTCATACACACTGTGACATATTCCTACACTGTGACAAACACACTCATACACTGTGACAAACACACTCATACACACTGTGACAAACATTCTCATACACTATGACTTACCCACTCATACACAGTGACAAACACAGTCATACACACTGTGACCAACACACTCATACACACTGTGACACAAACATACACTGTGAAAACACACTCATAATCTGTGAGAAGCACACTCCTACACACTGTGACAAACACTCTCAAACACTGTGAAAAACACACTCATACACACGGTGACAAACACACTCATACACATGGCGACAAACACACTCATACACAGTGACAAACACAGTCATACACACTGTGGCAAACACAGTCACACACACTGTGGCAAACACAATCACACACACTGTGACAAACACACTCATACACACTGTGACATACTCATACACTGAGACAAACTCATACACTGTGACAAACACACACACACAGTGAAAAACAGACACACACACTGAAAAACCCACTCATACACTGTGACAAACATACACATACACGGTGACAAACACACTCACACACTGTGAAAAACAAACTCATACACACTGTGACACACTCATACACTGTGACAAACACACTCATAATCCGTGACAAACACTCATACACACTGTGACAAACACACTCATACACACTGTGACATACACACTCATACACAGTGACAAACAGTCATACACACTGTGACAAACACACTCAAACACAGTGACAAACACACTCATAATCTGCGGCAAACACATTCATACACACTGTGACAAACACACTCATACACACGGTGACAAACACACTCATTCACAGTGACAAACACACTCATACACTGTGACTAACACACTCATACACTGTGACAAACACACTCATACATACACTGACAAACACACTCATACACACACTGACAAACACACTCATACACACTGTGACAATCACACTCATACACACTGTGACAAACACACTCATACACAGTGAAAAACACACTCATACACACTGTGACAAACACACTCATACACAGTGACAAACACAGTCATACACACTGTGGCAAACACAGTCACACACACTGTGACAAACACACTCATACACTGTGACAAACACACTCATACACACTGTGACATACTCATACACTGAGACAAACTCATACACTGTGACAAACACACACACACAGTGAAAAACGGACACACACACTGAAAAACCCACTCATACACTGTGACAAACATACACATACACTGTGACAAACACACTCACACACTGTGAAAAACAAACTCATACACACTGTGACACACTCATACACTGTGACAAACACACTCATAATCCGTGACAAACACACTCATACACACTGTGACAAACACACTCATACACACTGTGACATGCACACTCATACACAGTGACAAACACACTCATAATCTGTGACAAACACATTCATACACACTGTGACAAACACACTCATACACACACTGACAAACACACTCATACACACTGTGACAATCACACTCATACACACTGTGACAAACACACTCATACACAGTGAAAAACACAGTCATACACACTGTGACAAACACCCTCATACACAGTGACAAACACACTCATACACAGTGACAAACACAGTCATAAACACTGTGACAAACACAGTCATACACACGGTGACAAACACACTCATACACTGTGACAAACACACTCATACGCACTGTGACAAACACACTCATACACACTGTGACAAACAGTCATACACACTGTGACAAACACACTCATACGCACTGTGACAAACACACTCATACACACTGTGACAAACAGTCATACACACTGTGACAAACACACTCATACACAGTGACAAACACACTCATAATCTGTGACAAACACACTCATACACACTGTGACAAACACTCTCAAACACTGTGAAAAACACTCATACACACGGTGACAAACACACTCACACAAGGTGACAAACACACTCATTCTCACTGTGACAAACACACTCATACACTGTGACAAACACACTCATACACACACTGAGAAACACACTCATACACACACTGACAAACACACTCATACACACTGACAAACACACTCATACACACTGTGACAAACACACTCATACACAGTGACAAACACAGCCATAAACACTGTGACAAACACATCCTACACACTGTGACAAACACACTCATACACAGTGACAAATACACTCATACACAGTGTGACAAACACACTCATACACACTGTGACAAACACACTCATACACACTGTGACAAACACACTCATACACTGTGACAAACACACTCATACACTGTGACAAACACACTCATACACTGTGACAAACACACTCATAGACACTGTGACAAGCACACTCATACACTGTGACAAACACACACATACACTGTGAAAAACACACTCATACACACTGTGACAAACACACTCATACACACTGTGACAAACACACTCATACACACTGTGACAAACACACTCATACACACTGACATGAATTTTGTCATTCATCTGGAAAAAACTTATGAAATGATACTCGGCGGCCTGCTGGTGGCGCTATCGAGGGAGAGTATAAATACTCGGGGAAGGGGCCAGCTTGCTCAGGACATTCTTTGACAGGAACTAGTGAAGGACACAACTAGATCTCCATGTTGAAAAACAGTTGCTTAAACCCTTTTTTAATACTTAGACCAAGTGCCTAGTAGTTTTCTTACTTCACACACAGTGACAAACTCACTCATACACTGTGAAAAACACACTCATACACTGTGACAAACACACTCATACACTGTGACAAACACACTCATACACACTGTGACAAACACACTCATACACACTGTGACAAAAACACTCATACACACTGTGACAAACACACTCATACACTGTGACAAACACTCTCAAAGACTGTGACAAACACACTCATACACACTGTGACAAACACATTCATACACACTGTGACACTCATACACTGTGACAAACACAGTCATACACACTGTGGCAAACACAGTCACACACACTGTGACAAACACACTCATACACTGTGACAAACACACTCATACACACTGTGACATACTCATACACTGAGACAAACTCATACACTGTGACAAACACACACACACAGTGAAAAACGGACACACACACTGAAAAACCCACTCATACACTGTGACAAACATACACATACACTGTGACAAACACACTCACACACTGTGAAAAACAAACTCATACACACTGTGACACACTCATACACTGTGACAAACACACTCATAATCCGTGACAAACACACTCATACACACTGTGACAAACACACTCATACACACTGTGACATGCACACTCATACACAGTGACAAACACACTCATAATCTGTGACAAACACATTCATACACACTGTGACAAACACACTCATACACACACTGACAAACACACTCATACACACTGTGACAATCACACTCATACACACTGTGACAAACACACTCATACACAGTGAAAAACACAGTCATACACACTGTGACAAACACCCTCATACACAGTGACAAACACACTCATACACAGTGACAAACACAGTCATAAACACTGTGACAAACACAGTCATACACACGGTGACAAACACACTCATACACTGTGACAAACACACTCATACGCACTGTGACAAACACACTCATACACACTGTGACAAACAGTCATACACACTGTGACAAACACACTCATACTCACTGTGACAAACACACTCATACACACTGTGACAAACAGTCATACACACTGTGACAAACACACTCATACACAGTGACAAACACACTCATAATCTGTGACAAACACACTCATACACACTGTGACAAACACTCTCAAACACTGTGAAAAACACTCATACACACGGTGACAAACACACTCACACACGGTGACAAACACACTCATTCTCACTGTGACAAACACACTCATACACTGTGACAAACACACTCATACACACACTGAGAAACACACTCATACACACACTGACAAACACACTCATACACACTGACAAACACACTCATACACACTGTGACAAACACACTCATACACAGTGACAAACACAGCCATAAACACTGTGACAAACACAGTCATACACACTGTGACAAATACACACATACACAGTGAAAAAACAGTCATACACACTGTGACAAACACATCCTACACACTGTGACAAACACACTCATACACAGTGACAAATACACTCATACACAGTGTGACAAACACACTCATACACACTGTGACAAACACACTCATACACACTGTGACAAACACACTCATACACTGTGACAAACACACTCATACACTGTGACAAACACACTCATACACTGTGACAAACACACTCATAGACACTGTGACAAGCACACTCATACACTGTGACAAACACACACATACACTGTGAAAAACACACTCATACACACTGTGACAAACACACTCATACACACTGTGACAAACACACTCATACACAGTGACAAACACAGCCATAAACACTGTGACAAACACAGTCATACACACTGTGACAAATACACACATACACAGTGAAAAAACAGTCATACACACTGTGACAAACACATCCTACACACTGTGACAAACACACTCATACACAGTGACAAATACACTCATACACAGTGTGACAAACACACTCATACACACTGTGACAAACACACTCATACACACTGTGACAAACACACTCATACACTGTGACAAACACACTCATACACTGTGACAAACACACTCATAGACACTGTGACAAGCACACTCATACACTGTGACAAACACACACATACACTGTGACAAAAACACTCATACACACTGTGACAAACACACTCATACACTGTGACAAACACACTCATACACACTGTGACAAACTCACTCATACACTGTGACTAACGCACTCATACACTGTGACAAACACTCTCAAAGACTGTGACAAACACACTCATACACACTGTGACAAACACATTCATACACACTGTGACACTCATACACTGTGACAAACACAGTCATACACACTGTGGCAAACACAGTCACACACACTGTGACAAACACACTCATACACTGTGACAAACACACTCATACACACTGTGACATACTCATACACTGAGACAAACTCATACACTGTGACAAACACACACACACAGTGAAAAACGGACACACACACTGAAAAACCCACTCATACACTGTGACAAACATACACATACACTGTGACAAACACACTCACACACTGTGAAAAACAAACTCATACACACTGTGACACACTCATACACTGTGACAAACACACTCATAATCCGTGACAAACACACTCATACACACTGTGACAAACACACTCATACACACTGTGACATGCACACTCATACACAGTGACAAACACACTCATAATCTGTGACAAACACATTCATACACACTGTGACAAACACACTCATACACACACTGACAAACACACTCATACACACTGTGACAATCACACTCATACACACTGTGACAAACACACTCATACACAGTGAAAAACACAGTCATACACACTGTGACAAACACCCTCATACACAGTGACAAACACACTCATACACAGTGACAAACACAGTCATAAACACTGTGACAAACACAGTCATACACACGGTGACAAACACACTCATACACTGTGACAAACACACTCATACGCACTGTGACAAACACACTCATACACACTGTGACAAACAGTCATACACACTGTGACAAACACACTCATACGCACTGTGACAAACACACTCATACACACTGTGACAAACAGTCATACACACTGTGACAAACACACTCATACACAGTGACAAACACACTCATAATCTGTGACAAACACACTCATACACACTGTGACAAACACTCTCAAACACTGTGAAAAACACTCATACACACGGTGACAAACACACTCACACACGGTGACAAACACACTCATTCTCACTGTGACAAACACACTCATACACTGTGACAAACACACTCATACACACACTGAGAAACACACTCATACACACACTGACAAACACACTCATACACACTGACAAACACACTCATACACACTGTGACAAACACACTCATACACAGTGACAAACACAGCCATAAACACTGTGACAAACACAGTCATACACACTGTGACAAATACACACATACACAGTGAAAAAACAGTCATACACACTGTGACAAACACATCCTACACACTGTGACAAACACACTCATACACAGTGACAAATACACTCATACACAGTGTGACAAACACACTCATACACACTGTGACAAACACACTCATACACACTGTGACAAACACACTCATACACTGTGACAAACACACTCATACACTGTGACAAACACACTCATACACTGTGACAAACACACTCATAGACACTGTGACAAGCACACTCATACACTGTGACAAACACACACATACACTGTGAAAAACACACTCATACACACTGTGACAAACACACTCATACACACTGTGACAAACACACTCATACACACTGTGACAAACACACTCATACACACTGACATGAATTTTGTCATTCATCTGGAAAAAACTTATGAAATGATACTCGGCGGCCTGCTGGTGGCGCTATCGAGGGAGAGTATAAATACTCGGGGAAGGGGCCAGCTTGCTCAGGACATTCTTTGACAGGAACTAGTGAAGGACACAACTAGATCTCCATGTTGAAAAACAGTTGCTTAAACCCTTTTTTAATACTTAGACCAAGTGCCTAGTAGTTTTCTTACTTCACACACAGTGACAAACTCACTCATACACTGTGAAAAACACACTCATACACTGTGACAAACACACTCATACACTGTGACAAACACACTCATACACACTGTGACAAACACACTCATACACACTGTGACAAAAACACTCATACACACTGTGACAAACACACTCATACACTGTGACAAACACACTCATACACACTGTGACAAACTCACTCATACACTGTGACTAACGCACTCATACACTGTGACAAACACTCCCAAAGACTGTGACAAACACACTCATACACACTGTGACAAACACATTCATACACACTGTGACACTCATACACTGTGACAAACACACTCATACACACGGTGACAAACACACTCATACACACTGTGACAAACACACTCATACACTGTGACAAGCACACTCATACACTGTGACAAACACACTCACACTGTGACAAACACACTCATACACACAGTGACAAACACACTCATGCACACTGACAAACACACTCATACACACTGTGACAAACACACTCATACGCACTGTGACAAACACACTCATACACAATGTGACAAACACACTCATACACTGTGACAAACACACTCATACACACTGTGACAAACACACTCATACACACTGACATGAATTTTGTCATTCATCTGGAAAACAGTTATGAAATTATACTGGGCGGCCTGCTGGTGGCGCTATCGAGGGAGAGTATAAATACTCGGGGAAGGGGCCAGCTTGCTCAGGACATTCTTTAACAGGAACTAGTGAAGGACACAACTAGATCTCCATGTTGAAAAACAGTTGCTTAAACCCTTTTTTAATACTTAGACCAAGTGCCTAGTAGTTTTCTTACTTCACACACAGTGACAAACTCACTCATACACTGTGACAAACACACTCATACACAGTGACAAACACACTCATACACAGTGACAAACACACTCATATAATGTGACAAACACACTCATACACTGTGACAAACACACTCATACACACTGTGACAAACACACTCATACACACTGTGACAAACACACTCATACACTGTGACAAACACACTCATACACACTGTGATAAACACACTCATACACACGGTGACAAACACACTCATACACTGTGATAAACACACTCATACACTGTGACAAACACACTCATACACACTGTGACAAACACACTCATACACAGTGACAAACACACTCATATAATGTGACAAACACACTCATACACTGTGACAAACACACATACACTGTGACAAACACACTCATACACACTGTGACAAACACACTCATACACTGTGACAAACACACTCATACACACTGTGATAAACACACTCATACACACGGTGACAAACACACTCATACACTGTGATAAACACACTCATACACTGTGACAAACACACTCATACACACTGTGACAAACACACTCATACACAGTGACTAACGCAATCATACACTGTGACAAACACACTCATACACTCGGTGACAAACACACTCATACACACTGTGACAAACAGACTCATACACACTGTGACACTCATACACTGTGACAAACACACTCATACACTGTGACAAACACACTCATACACACTGACAAACACACTCATACACACTGACAAATACACTCATACACTGTGACAAACACACTCATACACACTGTGACAAACACACTCATAGACACTGTGAAAAACACACTCGTAGACACTGTGAAAAACACACTCATACACACTGTGACACACTCATACACTGTGACAAACACACTCATAATCTGTGACAAACACACTCATGCACACTGTGACAAACACTCATAATCTGTGACAAACACACTCATAGACACTGTGACAAACACGCTCATACACACTGACAAGCACACTCATACACACTGTGACAAACACTCATAATCTGTGACAAACGCACTCATAGACACTGTGACAAACACGCTCATACACACTGACAAGCACACTCATACACACTGTGACAAACACACCCAGACTCTGTGACAAACACACTCATACACTGTGACAAACAGTCATACACACTGTGACAAACACACTCATACACACTGTGAGAAACATACTCCTACACTGTGACAAACACACGCTCATACACTGTGACAAACACAGTCATACACACTGTGACAAACACACTCATACACACTGTGACATATTCCTACACTGTGACAAACATATTCCTACACTGTGACAAACACACTCATACACTGTGACAAACACACTCATACACACTGTGACAAACATTCTCATACACTATGACTTACCCACTCATACACAGTGACAAACACAGTCATACACACTGTGACCAACACACTCATACATACTGTGACACACACATACACTGTGAAAACACACTCATAATCTGTGAGAAACACACTCCTACACACTGTGACAAACACACTCATACACACTGTGACAAACACACTCAAACACAGTGACAAACACACTCATAATCTGTGACAAACACATTCATACACACTGTGAAAAACACACTCATACACACTGTGACAAACACACTCATACACACAGTGACAAACACACTCATACACAGTGACAAACACAGTCATAAACACTGTGACAAACTCAGTCATACACACGGTGACAAACACACTCATACACTGTGACAAACACACTCATACACACTGTGACAAACACACTCATACACACTGTGACAAACAGTCATACACACTGTGACAAACACACTCATACACACGGTGACAAAGACACTCATTCACACTGTGACAAACACACTCATACACTGTGACAAACACACTCATACACACACTGAGAAACACACTCATACACACACTGACAAACACACTCATACACACTGACAAACACACTCATACACAGTGACAAACACAGCCATAAACACTGTGACAAACACGGTCATACACACTGTGACAAATACACACATACACAGTGAAAAAACAGTCATACACACTGTGACAAACACATCCTACACACTGTGACAAACACACTCATACACAGTGACAAATACACTCATACACAGTGTGACAAACACACTCATACACTGTGACAATCACACTCATACACAGTGACAAACACACTCATACACTGTGACAAACAGTCATACACACTGTGACAAACACACTCATACACACTGTGAGAAACATACGCCTACACACTGTGACATATTCCTACACTGTGACAAACATATTCCTACACTGTGACAAACACACTCATACACTGTGACAAACACACTCATACACACTGTGACAAACATTCTCATACACTATGACTTACCCACTCATACACAGTGACAAACACAGTCATACACACTGTGACCAACACACTCATACACACTGTGACAAACACAGTCATACACACTGTGACAAACACACGCATACACACTGTGACATATTCCTACACTGTGACAAACATATTCCTACACTGTGACAAACACACTCATACACTGTGACAAACACACTCATACACTGTGACAAACACACTCATACACACTGTGACAAACATTCTCATACACTATGACTTACCCACTCATACACAGTGACAAACACAGTCATACACACTGTGACCAACACACTCATACACACTGTGACACACACATACACTGTGAAAACACACTCATAATCTGTGAGAAACACACTCCTAAACACTGTGACAAACACTCTCAAACACTGTGAAAAACACACTCATACACACGGTGACAAACACACTCATACACATGGCGACAAACACACTCATACACACTGTGACAATCAAACTCATACAGTGACAAACACACTCATACACACTGTGACAAACACAGTCATACACTCTGTGACAAACACACTCATACACAGTGACAAACACAGTCATACACACTGTGGCAAACACAGTCACACACACTGTGGCAAACACAGTCACACACACTGTGACAAACACACTCATACACACTGTGACATACTCATACACTGAGACAAACTCATACACTGTGACAAACACACACACACAGTGAAAAACAGACACACACACTGAAAAACCCACTCATACACTGTGACAAACATACACAAACACGGTGACAAACACACTCACACACTGTGAAAAACAAACTCATACACACTGTGACACACTCATACACTGTGACAAACACACTCATAATCCGTGACAAACACTCATACACACTGTGACAAACACACTCATACACACTGTGACATACACACTCATACACAGTGACAAACAGTCATACACACTGTGACAAACACACTCAAACACAGTGACAAACACACTCATAATCTGCGACAAACACATTCATACACACTGTGACAAACACACTCATACACACGGTGACAAACACACTCATACACACTGTCACAATCACACTCATACACACTGTGACAAACACACTCATACACAGTGAAAAACACAGTCATACACACTGTGACAAACACCCTCATACACAGTGACAAACACACTCATACACAGTGACAAACACAGTCATAAACACTGTGACAAACACAGTCATACACACGGTGAAAAACACACTCATACACTGTGACAAACACACTCATACACACTGTGACAAACACACTCATACACACTGTGACAAACAGTCATACACACTGTGACAAACACACTCATACACAGTGAAAAACACACTCATACACACTGTGACAAACACACTCATACACACTGTGACAAACACACTCATAGACACTGTGACAAGCACACTCATACACTGTGACAAACACACACATACACTGTGAAAAACACACTCATGCACACTGTGACAAACACACTCATACACACTGTGACAAACACACTCATACACACTGTGACAAACACACTCATAAACACTGACATGAATTTTGTCATTCATCTGGAAAAAACTTATGAAATGATACTCGGCGGCCTGCTGGTGGCGCTATCGATGGAGAGTATAAATACTCGGGGAAGGGGCCAGCTTGCTCAGGACATTCTTTGACAGGAACTAGTGAAGGACACAACTAGATCTCCATGTAGAAAAACAGTTGCTTAAACCCTTGTTTAATACATAGACCAAGTGCCTAGTAGTTTTCTTACTTCACACACTCTGACAAACTCACTCATACACTGTGACAAACACACTCATACAGACTGTGACAAACACACTCATACAGACTGTGACAAACACACTCATACACTGTGACAAACACACTCATACACTGTGACAAACACACTCATACACACTGTGACAAACACACTCATACACACTGTGACAAACACACTCATACACACTGTGACAAACACACTCATACACTGTGACAAACACACTCATACACACTGTGACAAACTCACTCATACACTTTGACAAACACACTCATACACAGTGACAAACACACTCATACACAGTGACAAACACACTCATACACTGTGAAGAGCACACATACACTCGGTGACAAACACACTCATACACACTGTGACAAACACACTCATACACTGTGACAAACACACCCATACACACTGTGACAAACACACTCATACACACTGTGACAAACACTCTCAAACACTGAAAAACACACTCATACACACGGTGACAAACACACTCATACACACTGCGACAAACACTCTCAAACAATGTGACAAACACACTCATACACAGTGACAAACACATTCATACACTGTGACAAACACATTCATACACTGTGACAAACACACTCATACACACTGTGACAAACACACTCATACACACTGTGACAAACACACTCATACACACTGACAAACACACTCATACAGTGACAAACACACTCATACAGTGACAAACACACTCATACAGTGTGACAAACACACTCATACACTGTGACAAACACAATCATAGACACTGTGACAAGCACACTCATACACTGACAAACACACTCATACACACTGTGACAAACACTCATACACTGTGACAAACACACTCATACACACTGTGACAAACACACTCATATACACTGTGACAAACACACTCATACACACTGTGACAAACACACTCATACACTGTGACAAACACAATCATAGACACTGTGACAAGCACACTCATACACTGACAAGCACACTCATACACACTGTGACAAACACACTCATACACTGTGACTAACACACTCATACACACTGTGACAAACACAGTCATATACACTGTGACAAACACACTCATACACACTGTGACAAACACACTCATACACTGTGACAAACACACTCATATACACTGTGACAAACACACTCATACACAGTGAAAAACACACTCATACACACTGTGACAAACACACTCATACACTGTGACAAACACACTCATACACACTGTGACAAACACACTCATACACACTGTGACAAACACACTCATACACACTGACATGAATTTTGTCAGTCATCTGGAAAACACTTATTAAATGATACTGGGCGGCCTGCTGGTGGCGCTATCGAGGGAGAGTATAAATACTCGGGGAAGGGGCCAGCTTGCTCAGGACATTCTTTAACAGGAACTAGTGAAGGACACAACTAGATCTCCATGTTGAAAAACAGTTGCTTAAACCCATGTTTAATGCTTAGACCAAGTGCCTAGTAGTTTTCTTACTTCACACACTGTGACAAACACACTCTTACACTGTGACAAACACACTCATACACTGTGACAAACACACTCATACACAGTGACAAACACACTCACACACTGTGACAAACACACTCACACACTGTGACAAACACACTCATACACTGTGTCTAACGCACTCATACACTGTGACAAACACACTCATACACACACTCATACACTGTGACAAACACACTCATACACACTGTGACAAACACACTCATACACACAGTGACAAACACACTCATACACACGGTGACAAACACACTCATACACACGGTGACAAACACACTCATACACTGTGACAAACACACTCATACACACTGTGACAAACACACTCATACACACTGACAAACACACTCATGCACACTGTGACAAGCACACTCATACACTGTGACAAACACACTCATACACACACTCATACACTGTGACAAACACACTCATACACACTGTGACAAACACACTCATACACACGGTGATAAACACACTCATTCACACTGTGACAAACACACTCATACACTGTGATAAACACACTCATACACTGTGACAAACACACTCATACACACTGTGACAAACACAGTCATACACACTGTGACAAACACACTCATACAGTGACAAACATACTCATAATCTGTGACAAACACACTCATACACACTGTGACAAACACTGTGAAAAACACACTCATACACACGGTGACAAACACACTCAATCACACTTTGACAAACACACTCATACACTGTGATTAACACTCATACACACTGTGACAAACACACTCATACACAGTGACAAACACAGCCATAAACACTGTGACAAACACAGTCATACACACTGTGACAAACACAGTCATACACACTCTGACAAACACACTCATACACTGTGACAAACAAACTCATACACTGTGACAAATACACTCATATACAGTGTGACAAACACACTCATACACACTGTGACAAACACACTCATACACTGTGACAAACACACACATACACTGTGACAAACACACTCATTCACACTGACAAACACACTCATACACACTGACAAACACACTCATACACACTGACAAACACACTCATACACACTGTGACAAACACACTCATACACTGTGACAAACACACTCATACACACGGTGACAAACACACTCATACACACAGTGACAAACACACTCATTCACACTGACAAACACACTCATACACACTGTGACAAACACACTCATACACACTGTGACAAACACACTCATACACACTGACAAACACACTCATACACACTGTGACAAACACACTCATACACTGTGACAAGCACACTCATACACTGTGACAAACAAACTCATACACTGTGACAAACACACTCATACACACTGTGACAAACACACTCATACACTGTGACAAACACACTCATACACACTGTGACAAACACACTCATACACACTGACAAACACACTCATACACACTGTGACAAACACACTCATACACTGTGACAAACACACTCATAAGCTGTGACAAGCACACTCATACACTGTGACAAGCACACTCATACACTGTGAGAAACACACTCATACACACTGTGACAAACACACTCATACACACTGTGACAAACACACTCATGCACACTGACATGAATTTTGTCATTCATCTGGAAAACACTTATGAAATGATACTGGGCGGCCTGCTGGTGGCGCTATCGAGGAAGAGTATAAATACTCGGGGAAGGGGCCAGCTTGCTCAGGACATTCTTTAACAGGAACTAGTGAAGGACACAACTAGATCTCCATGTTGAAAAACAGTTGCTTAAACCCTTGTTTAATACTTAGACCAAGTGCCTAGTAGTTTTCTTACTTCACACACTGTGACAAACTCACTCATACACTGTGACAAACACACTCATACACACTGTGACAAACACACTCATACACAGTGACAAACACACTCATACACAGTGACAAACACACTCATACACTGTGACAAACACACTCATATACACTGTGACAAACACACTCATACACTGTGAAAAACACACATACACTCGGTGACAAACACACTCATATACACTGTGACAAACACACTCATACACTGTGACAAACACACTCATATACACTGTGACAAACACACTCATACACTGTGAAAAACACACATACACTCGGTGACAAACACACTCATACACACTGTGACAAACACTCTCAAACACTGTGAAAAACACACTCATACACACTGTGACAAACACACTCATACACACTGTGACAAACACACTCATACACACTGTGACAAACACACTCATACACTGTGACAAACACATTCATACACTGTGACAAACACACTCATACACACTGTGACAAACACTGTGACAAACACACTCATACACACAGTGACAAACACACTCATACACACTGTGACAAACACTCTCATACACACGGTGACAAACACACTCATACACACTGTGACAAACACACTCATACACTGTGAAAAACACACTCATACACAGTGAAAGAACACTCATACACACTGTGACAAACACACTCATACACACTGTGACAAACACACTCATACACACTGTGACAAACACAGTCATACACAGTGACAAACGCACTCATACACACTGTGACAAACACACTCATACACACTGTGACAAACACTCATACACTGTGACACACTCATACACACTGTGACAAACACACTCATACACTGTGACAAACACACTCATACACACTGTGACAAACACTGTGACATACACACGGTGACAAACACACTCATACACAGTGACAAACACACTCATACACACTGTGACAAACACACTCATACACACTGTGACAAACACACTCATACACTGTGGCATACACACTCATACACTGTGACAAACACACTCATACACACTGTGACAAACACACTCATACACAGTGACAAACACATGCATAATCTGTGACAAACACTCATACACACTGTGACACTCTCAAACACTGAAAAACACACTCATACACACGGTGACAAACACACTCATATACAATGTGACAAACACACTTATACACTGTGAGACAAACACACTCATAGACACTGTGACAAACACAGTCATACACACTGTGACAAACATAGTCATACACACTGTGACAAACACACTCATACACAGTGACGAACACACTCATAATCTGTGATAAACACACTCATACACTGTGACAAACACACTCATACACAGTGACAAACACAGTCATACACACTGTGACAAACACACTCATACACAGTGACAAACACACTCATAATCTGTGACAATCA
Source organism: Somniosus microcephalus (assembly GCF_052327205.1). Classification (NCBI taxonomy): domain Eukaryota; kingdom Metazoa; phylum Chordata; class Chondrichthyes; order Squaliformes; family Somniosidae; genus Somniosus; species Somniosus microcephalus. Next base: position 17,392,183 of record NW_028225186.1, on the reverse strand, counting down.
TACACACTGTGACAAACGCTCTCAAACACTGAAAAACACACTCATACTCACGGTGACAAACACACTCATACACACGGTGACAAACACACTCATTCTCACTGTGACAAACACACTCATTCACACTGTGACAAACACACTCATACACTGTGACAATCACACTCATACACACTGTGACAAACACACTCATACACAGTGAAAAACACACTCATACACACGGTGACAAACACACTCATTCACACTGTGACAAACACACTCATGCACTGTGACTAACACACTCATACACTGACAAACACACTCATACACACATTGACAAATACACTCATACACACTGACAAACACACGCATACACACTGTGACAAACACACTCATACACTGTGACAAACACACTCATACACTGTGACAAACACACTCATAGACTCTGCGACAAGCACACTCATACACTGTGACAAACACACTCATACACTGTGACAAAGACACTGATACACTGTGACAAACACACTCATACACACTGTGGCAAACACACTCATACACACTGTGACAAACACACCCATGCACTGTGACAAACACACTGATACACTGTGATAAACACACTCATACACACTGTGACAAACACACTAATACACACTGTGACAAACACACTCATACACTGTGACAAACACACTCATACACACTGTGATAAACACACACATACACTGTGACAAACACATTCATACACTGTGACAAACTCATACACACTGACAAACACACTCATACACTATGAAAAAAACACTCAAACACACTGTGACAAACACACCCATACACTGACAAACACACTCATACACACTGTGACAAACACACTCCTACAGTGTGACAAACACATTCATACACTGTGACAAACACACTCATACACACTGTGACAAACACACTCATACACAGTGACAAACACAGTCATACACACTGTGACAAACAGTCATACACACTGTGACAAACACACTCATACACACTGACAAACACACTCATACACACTGTGACAAACACACTCATACACACTGTGACAAACACTGTGACATACACACGGTGACAAACACACTCATACACAGTGACAAACACACTCATACACACTGTGACAAACACACTCATACACTGTGACAAACACACTCATACACACTGTGACAAACACTGTGACATACACACGGTGACAAACACACTCATACACAGTGACAAACACACTCATACACACTGTGACAAACACACTCATACACACTGTGACAAACACACTCATACACTGTGGCATACACACTCATACACTGTGACAAACACACTCATACACACTGTGACAAACACACTCATACACAGTGTGACAAACACACTGGTACACTGTGACAAACACAGTCATACACACTGTGACAAACATAGTCATACACACTGTGACAAACACACTCATACACAGTGACAAACACATGCATAATCTGTGACAAACACTCATACACACTGTGACACTCTCAAACACTGAAAAACACACTCATACACACGGTGACAAACACACTCATACACACTGTGACAAACACACTTATACACTGTGAGACAAACACACTCATACACTGTGACAAACACACTCATAGACACTGTGACAAACACAGTCATACACACTGTGACAAACATAGTCATACACACTGTGACAAACACACTCATACACAGTGACGAACACACTCATAATCTGTGATAAACACACTCATACACTGTGACAAACACACTCATACACAGTGACAAACACAGTCATACACACTGTGACAAACACACTCATACACAGTGACAAACACACTCATACACAGTGACAAACACACTCATACACTGTGACAAACACACTCATACACTGCGACAAACACACTCATATACACTGTGACAAACACACTCATACACTGTGAAAAACACACATACACTCGGTGACAAACACACTCATATACACTGTGACAAACACACTCATACACTGTGAAAAACACACATACACTCGGTGACAAACACACTCATACACTGTGACAAACACATTCATACACTGTGACAAACACACTCATACACACTGTGACAAACACTGTGACAAACACACTCATACACACAGTGACAAACACACTCATACACACTGTGACAAACACACTCATACACACTGACAAACACACTCATACACTGTGAAAAACACACTCATACACAGTGAAAGAACACTCATACACACTGTGACAAACACACTCATACACACTGTGACAAACACACTCATACACACTGTGACAAACACACTCATACACACTGTGACAAACACACTCATGCACACTGACATGAATTTTGTCATTCATCTGGAAAACACTTATGAAATGATACTGGGCGGCCTGCTGGTGGCGCTATCGAGGAAGAGTATAAATACTCGGGGAAGGGGCCAGCTTGCTCAGGACATTCTTTAACAGGAACTAGTGAAGGACACAACTAGATCTCCATGTTGAAAAACAGTTGCTTAAACCCTTGTTTAATACTTAGACCAAGTGCCTAGTAGTTTTCTTACTTCACACACTGTGACAAACTCACTCATACACTGTGACAAACACACTCATACACACTGTGACAAACACACTCATACACAGTGACAAACACACTCATACACAGTGACAAACACACTCATACACTGTGACAAACACACTCATACACTGTGACAAACACACTCATATACACTGTGACAAACACACTCATACACTGTGAAAAACACACATACACTCGGTGACAAACACACTCATATACACTGTGACAAACACACTCATACACTGTGAAAAACACACATACACTCGGTGACAAACACACTCATACACACTGTGATAAACACTCTCAAACACTGTGAAAAACACACTCATACACACTGTGACAAACACACTCATACACACTGACAAACACTCTCAAACACTGTGACAAACACACTCATACACACTGTGACAAACACATTCATACACTGTGAAAACACACTCATACACACTGTGACAAACACACTCATACACACTGTGACAAACACACTCATACACACTGTGACAAACACACTCATACACTGTGACAAACACATTCATACACTGTGACAAACACACTCATACACACTGTGACAAACACTGTGACAAACACACTCATACACACAGTGACAAACACACTCATACACACTGTGACAAACACTCTCATACACACGGTGACAAACACACTCATACACTGTGAAAAACACACTCATACACTGTGACAAACACACTCATACACTGTGAAAAACACACTCATACACAGTGAAAGAACACTCATACACACTGTGACAAACACACTCATACACACTGTGACAAACACACTCATACACACTGTGACAAACACACTCATACACACTGTGACAAACACAGTCATACACAGTGACAAACACACTCATACACACTGTGACAAACACACTCATACACACTGTGACAAACACTCATACACTGTGACACACTCATACACACTGTGACAAACACACTCATACACAGTGACAAACACACTCATACACTGTGACAAACACACTCATACACTGTGACAAACACACTCATACACACTGTGACAAACACTGTGACATACACACGGTGACAAACACACTCATACACAGTGACAAACACACTCATACACACTGTGACAAACACACTCATACACACTGTGACAAACACACTCATACACTGTGGCATACACACTCATACACTGTGACAAACACACTCATACACACTGTGACAAACACACTCATACACAGTGACAAACACATGCATAATCTGTGACAAACACTCATACACACTGTGACACTCTCAAACACTGAAAAACACACTCATACACACGGTGACAAACACACTCATACACAATGTGACAAACACACTTATACACTGTGAGACAAACACACTCATACACTGTGACAAACACACTCATAGACACTGTGACAAACACAGTCATACACACTGTGACAAACATAGTCATACACACTGTGACAAACACACTCATACACAGTGACGAACACACTCATAATCTGTGATAAACAGACTCATACACTGTGACAAACGCACTCATACACAGTGACAAACACAGTCATACACACTGTGACAAACACACTCATACACAGTGACAAACACACTCATAATCTGTGACAATCATACACACTGTGACAAACGCTCTCAAACACTGAAAAACACACTCATACTCACGGTGACAAACACACTCATACACACGGTGACAAACACACTCATTCTCACTGTGACAAACACACTCATTCACACTGTGACAAACACACTCATACACTGTGACAATCACACTCATACACACTGTGACAAACACACTCATACACAGTGAAAAACACACTCATACACACGGTGACAAACACACTCATTCACACTGTGACAAACACACTCATACACTGTGACTAACACACTCATACACTGACAAACACACTCATACACACATTGACAAATACACTCATACACACTGACAAACACACGCATACACACTGTGACAAACACACTCATACACTGTGACAAACACACTCATACACTGTGACAAACACACTCATAGACTCTGCGACAAGCACACTCATACACTGTGACAAACACACTCATACACTGTGACAAAGACACTGATACACTGTGACAAACACACTCATACACACTGTGGCAAACACACTCATACACACTGTGACAAACACACCCATACACTGTGACAAACACACTGATACACTGTGATAAACACACTCATACACACTGTGACAAACACACTAATACACACTGTGACAAACACACTCATACACTGTGACAAACACACTCATACACACTGTGATAAACACACACATACACTGTGACAAACACACTCATACACACTGTGACAAACACACTCATACACACTGTGACAAACACGCTCCTACAGTGTGACAAACACATTCATACACTGTGACAAACTCATACACACTGACAAACACACTCATACACTATGAAAAAAACACTCAAACACACTGTGACAAACACACCCATACACTGACAAACACACTCATACACACTGTGACAAACACACTCATACACAGTGACAAACACAGTCATACACACTGTGACAAACACTGTGACATACACACGGTGACAAACACACTCATACACAGTGACAAACACACTCATACACACTGTGACAAACACACTCATACACTGTGACAAACACACTCATACACACTGTGACAAACACTGTGACATACACACGGTGACAAACACACTCATACACAGTGACAAACACACTCATACACAATGTGACAAACACACTCATACACACTGTGACAAACACACTCATACACTGTGGCATACACACTCATACACTGTGACAAACACACTCATACACACTGTGACAAACACACTCATACACAGTGTGACCAACACTGTGACAAACACACTCATACACACAGTGACAAACACACTCATACACACTGTGACAAACACTCTCATACACACGGTGACAAACACACTCATACACTGTGAAAAACACACTCATACACTGTGACAAACACACTCATACACTGTGACAAACACACTCATACACTGTGAAAAACACACTCATACACAGTGAAAGAACACTCATACACACTGTGACAAACACACTCATACACACTGTGACAAACACACTCATACACACTGTGACAAACACACTCATACACACTGTGACAAACACAGTCATACACAGTGACAAACACACTCATACACACTGTGACAAACACACTCATACACACTGTGACAAACACTCATACACTGTGACACACTCATACACACTGTGACAAACACACTCATACACAGTGACAAACACACTCATACACTGTGACAAACACACTCATACACTGTGACAAACACACTCATACACACTGTGACAAACACTGTGACATACACACGGTGACAAACACACTCATACACAGTGACAAACACACTCATACACACTGTGACAAACACACTCATACACACTGTGACAAACACACTCATACACTGTGGCATACACACTCATACACTGTGACAAACACACTCATACACACTGTGACAAACACACTCATACACAGTGACAAACACATGCATAATCTGTGACAAACACTCATACACACTGTGACACTCTCAAACACTGAAAAACACACTCATACACACGGTGACAAACACACTCATACACAATGTGACAAACACACTTATACACTGTGAGACAAACACACTCATACACTGTGACAAACACACTCATAGACACTGTGACAAACACAGTCATACACACTGTGACAAACATAGTCATACACACTGTGACAAACACACTCATACACAGTGACGAACACACTCATAATCTGTGATAAACAGACTCATACACTGTGACAAACGCACTCATACACAGTGACAAACACACTCATACACAGTGACAAACACACTCATAATCTGTGACAATCATACACACTGTGACAAACGCTCTCAAACACTGAAAAACACACTCATACTCACGGTGACAAACACACTCATACACACGGTGACAAACACACTCATTCTCACTGTGACAAACACACTCATTCACACTGTGACAAACACACTCATACACTGTGACAATCACACTCATACACACTGTGACAAACACACTCATACACAGTGAAAAACACACTCATACACACGGTGACAAACACACTCATTCACACTGTGACAAACACACTCATACACTGTGACTAACACACTCATACACTGACAAACACACTCATACACACATTGACAAATACACTCATACACACTGACAAACACACGCATACACACTGTGACAAACACACTCATACACTGTGACAAACACACTCATACACTGTGACAAACACACTCATAGACTCTGCGACAAGCACACTCATACACTGTGACAAACACACTCATACACTGTGACAAAGACACTGATACACTGTGACAAACACACTCATACACACTGTGGCAAACACACTCATACACACTGTGACAAACACACCCATACACTGTGACAAACACACTGATACACTGTGATAAACACACTCATACACACTGTGACAAACACACTAATACACACTGTGACAAACACACTCATACACTGTGACAAACACACTCATACACACTGTGATAAACACACACATACACTGTGACAAACACACTCATACACACTGTGACAAACACACTCATACACACTGTGACAAACACGCTCCTACAGTGTGACAAACACATTCATACACTGTGACAAACTCATACACACTGACAAACACACTCATACACTATGAAAAAAACACTCAAACACACTGTGACAAACACACCCATACACTGACAAACACACTCATACACACTGTGACAAACACACTCATACACAGTGACAAACACAGTCATACACACTGTGACAAACACTGTGACATACACACGGTGACAAACACACTCATACACAGTGACAAACACACTCATACACACTGTGACAAACACACTCATACACTGTGACAAACACACTCATACACACTGTGACAAACACTGTGACATACACACGGTGACAAACACACTCATACACAGTGACAAACACACTCATACACACTGTGACAAACACACTCATACACACTGTGACAAACACACTCATACACTGTGGCATACACACTCATACACTGTGACAAACACACTCATACACACTGTGACAAACACACTCATACACAGTGTGACAAACACACTGGTACACTGTGACAAACACAGTCATACACACTGTGACAAACATAGACATACACACTGTGACAAACACACTCATACACAGTGACAAACACATGCATAATCTGTGACAAACACTCATACACACTGTGACACTCTCAAACACTGAAAAACACACTCATACACACGGTGACAAACACACTCATACACACTGTGACAAACACACTTATACACTGTGAGACAAACACACTCATACACTGTGACAAACACACTCATAGACACTGTGACAAACACAGTCATACACACTGTGACAAACATAGTCATACACACTGTGACAAACACACTCATACACAGTGACGAACACACTCATAATCTGTGATAAACACACTCATACACTGTGACAAACACACTCATACACAGTGACAAACACAGTCATACACACTGTGACAAACACACTCATACACAGTGACAAACACACTCATAATCTGTGACAATCATACACACTGTGACAAACGCTCTCAAACACTGAAAAACACACTCATACTCACGGTGACAAACACACTCATACACACGGTGACAAACACACTCATTGACACTGTGACAAACACACTCATTCACACTGTGACAAACACACTCATACACTGTGACAATCACACTCATACACACTGTGACAAACACACTCATACACAGTGAAAAACACACTCATACACACGGTGACAAACACACTCATTCACACTGTGACAAACACACTCATACACTGTGACTAACACACTCATACACTGACAAACACACTCATACACACACTGACAAATACACTCATACACACTGACAAACACATGCATACACACTGTGACAAACACACTCATACACTGTGACAAACACACTCATACACTGTGACAAACACACTCATAGACTCTGCGACAAGCACACTCATACACTGTGACAAACACACTCATACACTGTGACAAACACACTCATACACTGTGACAAAGACACTGATACACTGTGACAAACACACTCATACACACTGTGACAAACACTCATACACTGTGACACACACATACACTCGGTGACAAACACACTCATACACACTGTGATAAACACTCTCAAACACTGTGAAAAACACACTCATACACACTGTGACAAACACACTCATACACACTGACAAACACTCTCAAACACTGTGACAAACACACTCATACACACTGTGACAAACACACTCATACACACTGTGACAAACACACTCATACACTGTGACAAACACATTCATACACTGTGACAAACACACTCATACACACTGTGACAAACACTGTGACAAACACACTCATACACACAGTGACAAACACACTCATACACACTGTGACAAACACTCTCATACACACGGTGACAAACACACTCATACACACTGTGACAAACACACTCATACACTGTGAAAACACACTCATACACAGTGAAAGAACACTCATACACACTGTGACAAACACACTCATACACACTGTGACAAACACACTCATACACACTGTGACAAACACACTCATACACACTGTGACAAACACAGTCATACACTGTGACAAACACACTCATACACACTGTGACAAACACTCATACACTGTGACACACTCATACACACTGTGACAAACACACTCATACACAGTGACAAATACACTCATACACTGTGACAAACACACTCATACACTGTGACAAACACACTCATACACACTGTGACAAACACTGTGACATACACACGGTGACAAACACACTCATACACAGTGACAAACACACTCATACACACTGTGACAAACACACTCATACACACTGTGACAAACACACTCATACACTGTGGCATACACACTCATACACTGTGACAAACACACTCATACACACTGTGACAAACACACTCATACACAGTGACAAACACATGCATAATCTGTGACAAACACTCATACACACTGTGACACTCTCAAACACTGAAAAACACACTCATACACACGGTGACAAACACACTCATACACAATGTGACAAACACACTTATACACTGTGAGACAAACACACTCATACACTGTGACAAACACACTCATAGACACTGTGATAAACACAGTCATACACACTGTGACAAACATAGTCATACACACTGTGACAAACACACTCATACACAGTGACGAACACACTCATAATCTGTGATAAACACACTCATACACTGTGACAAACACACTCATACACAGTGACAAACACAGTCATACACACTGTGACAAACACACTCATACACAGTGACAAACACACTCATAATCTGTGACAATCATACGCACTGTGACAAACGCTCTCAAACACTGAAAAACACACTCATACTCACGGTGACAAACACACTCATACACACGGTGACAAACACACTCATTCTCACTGTGACAAACACACTCATTCACACTGTGACAAACACACTCATACACTGTGACAATCACACTCATACACACTGTGACAAACACACTCATACACAGTGAAAAACACACTCATACACACGGTGACAAACACACTCATTCACACTGTGACAAACACACTCATACACTGTGACTAACACACTCATACACTGACAAACACACTCATACACACACTGACAAATACACTCATACACACTGACAAACACACGCATACACACTGTGACAAACACACTCATACACTGTGACAAACACACTCATACACTGTGACAAACACACTCATAGACTCTGCGACAAGCACACTCATACACTGTGACAAACACACTCATACACTGTGACAAACACACTCATACACTGTGACAAAGACACTGATACACTGTGACAAACACACTCATACACACTGTGGCAAACACACTCATACACACTGTGACAAACACACCCATACACTGTGACAAACACACTGATACACTGTGATAAACACACTCATACACACTGTGACAAACACACTAATACACACTGTGACAAACACACTCATACACTGTGACAAACACACTCATACACACTGTGATAAACACACACATACACTGTGACAAACACACTCATACACACTGTGACAAACACACTCATACACACTGTGACAAACACGCTCCTACAGTGTGACAAACACATTCATACACTGTGACAAACTCATACACACTGACAAACACACTCATACACTATGAAAAAAACACTCAAACACACTGTGACAAACACACCCATACACTGACAAACACACTCATACACACTGTGACAAACACACTCCTACAGTGTGACAAACACATTCATACACTGTGACAAACACACTCATACACACTGTGACAAACACACTCATACACAGTGACAAACACAGTCATACACACTGTGACAAACACTGTGACATACACACGGTGACAAACACACTCATACACAGTGACAAACACACTCATACACACTGTGACAAACACACTCATACACTGTGACAAACACACTCATACACACTGTGACAAACACTGTGACATACACACGGTGACAAACACACTCATACACAGTGACAAACACACTCATACACACTGTGACAAACACACTCATACACACTGTGACAAACACACTCATACACTGTGGCATACACACTCATACACTGTGACAAACACACTCATACACACTGTGACAAACACACTCATACACAGTGTGACAAACACACTGGTACACTGTGACAAACACAGTCATACACACTGTGACAAACATAGACATACACACTGTGACAAACACACTCATACACAGTGACAAACACATGCATAATCTGTGACAAACACTCATACACACTGTGACACTCTCAAACACTGAAAAACACACTCATACACACGGTGACAAACACACTCATACACACTGTGACAAACACACTTATACACTGTGAGACAAACACACTCATACACTGTGACAAACACACTCATAGACACTGTGACAAACACAGTCATACACACTGTGACAAACATAGTCATACACACTGTGACAAACACACTCATACACAGTGACGAACACACTCATAATCTGTGATAAACACACTCATACACTGTGACAAACACACTCATACACAGTGACAAACACAGTCATACACACTGTGACAAACACACTCATACACAGTGACAAACACACTCATAATCTGTGACAATCATACACACTGTGACAAACGCTCTCAAACACTGAAAAACACACTCATACTCACGGTGACAAACACACTCATACACACGGTGACAAACACACTCATTGACACTGTGACAAACACACTCATTCACACTGTGACAAACACACTCATACACTGTGACAATCACACTCATACACACTGTGACAAACACACTCATACACAGTGAAAAACACACTCATACACACGGTGACAAACACACTCATTCACACTGTGACAAACACACTCATACACTGTGACTAACACACTCATACACTGACAAACACACTCATACACACACTGACAAATACACTCATACACACTGACAAACACATGCATACACACTGTGACAAACACACTCATACACTGTGACAAACACACTCATACACTGTGACAAACACACTCATAGACTCTGCGACAAGCACACTCATACACTGTGACAAACACACTCATACACTGTGACAAACACACTCATACACTGTGACAAAGACACTGATACACTGTGACAAACACACTCATACACACTGTGACAAACACTCATACACTGTGACACACACATACACTCGGTGACAAACACACTCATACACACTGTGATAAACACTCTCAAACACTGTGAAAAACACACTCATACACACTGTGACAAACACACTCATACACACTGACAAACACTCTCAAACACTGTGACAAACACACTCATACACACTGTGACAAACACACTCATACACACTGTGACAAACACACTCATACACACTGTGACAAACACACTCATACACTGTGACAAACACATTCATACACTGTGACAAACACACTCATACACACTGTGACAAACACTGTGACAAACACACTCATACACACAGTGACAAACACACTCATACACACTGTGACAAACACTCTCATACACACGGTGACAAACACACTCATACACACTGTGACAAACACACTCATACACTGTGAAAACACACTCATACACAGTGAAAGAACACTCATACACACTGTGACAAACACACTCATACACACTGTGACAAACACACTCATACACACTGTGACAAACACACTCATACACACTGTGACAAACACACTCATACACTGTGAAAACACACTCATACACAGTGAAAGAACACTCATACACACTGTGACAAACACACTCATACACACTGTGACAAACACACTCATACACACTGTGACAAACACACTCATACACACTGTGACAAACACAGTCATACACTGTGACAAACACACTCATACACACTGTGACAAACACTCATACACTGTGACACACTCATACACACTGTGACAAACACACTCATACACAGTGACAAATACACTCATACACTGTGACAAACACACTCATACACTGTGACAAACACACTCATACACACTGTGACAAACACTGTGACATACACACGGTGACAAACACACTCATACACAGTGACAAACACACTCATACACACTGTGACAAACACACTCATACACACTGTGACAAACACACTCATACACTGTGGCATACACACTCATACACTGTGACAAACACACTCATACACACTGTGACAAACACACTCATACACAGTGACAAACACATGCATAATCTGTGACAAACACTCATACACACTGTGACACTCTCAAACACTGAAAAACACACTCATACACACGGTGACAAACACACTCATACACAATGTGACAAACACACTTATACACTGTGAGACAAACACACTCATACACTGTGACAAACACACTCATAGACACTGTGATAAACACAGTCATACACACTGTGACAAACATAGTCATACACACTGTGACAAACACACTCATACACAGTGACGAACACACTCATAATCTGTGATAAACACACTCATACACTGTGACAAACACACTCATACACAGTGACAAACACAGTCATACACACTGTGACAAACACACTCATACACAGTGACAAACACACTCATAATCTGTGACAATCATACGCACTGTGACAAACGCTCTCAAACACTGAAAAACACACTCATACTCACGGTGACAAACACACTCATACACACGGTGACAAACACACTCATTCTCACTGTGACAAACACACTCATTCACACTGTGACAAACACACTCATACACTGTGACAATCACACTCATACACACTGTGACAAACACACTCATACACAGTGAAAAACACACTCATACACACGGTGACAAACACACTCATTCACACTGTGACAAACACACTCATACACTGTGACTAACACACTCATACACTGACAAACACACTCATACACACACTGACAAATACACTCATACACACTGACAAACACACGCATACACACTGTGACAAACACACTCATACACTGTGACAAACACACTCATACACTGTGACAAACACACTCATAGACTCTGCGACAAGCACACTCATACACTGTGACAAACACACTCATACACTGTGACAAACACACTCATACACTGTGACAAAGACACTGATACACTGTGACAAACACACTCATACACACTGTGGCAAACACACTCATACACACTGTGACAAACACACCCATACACTGTGACAAACACACTGAAACACTGTGATAAACACACTCATACACACTGTGACAAACACACTAATACACACTGTGACAAACACACTCATACACTGTGACAAACACACTCATACACACTGTGATAAACACACACATACACTGTGACAAACACACTCATACACACTGTGACAAACACACTCACACTGTGAGAAAAACACTCATACACACTGTGACAAACACACTCATACACTGACAAACACACTCATACACACTGTGAGAAACACACTCATACACACGGTGACAAACACACTCATTCACACTGTGACAAACACACTCATACACTGTGACTAACACACTCATACACTGACAAACACACTCATACACACACTGACAAATACACTCATACACACTGACAAACACACGCATACACACTGTGACAAACACACTCATACACTGTGACAAACACACTCATACACTGTGACAAACACACTCATAGACTCTGCGACAAGCACACTCATACACTGTGACAAACACACTCATACACTGTGACAAACACACTCATACACTGTGACAAAGACACTGATACACTGTGACAAACACACTCATACACACTGTGGCAAACACACTCATACACACTGTGACAAACACACCCATACACTGTGACAAACACACTGATACACTGTGATAAACACACTCATACACACTGTGACAAACACACTAATACACACTGTGACAAACACACTCATACACTGTGACAAACACACTCATACACACTGTGATAAACACACACATACACTGTGACAAACACACTCATACACACTGTGACAAACACACTCATACACACTGTGACAAACACGCTCCTACAGTGTGACAAACACATTCATACACTGTGACAAACTCATACACACTGACAAACACACTCATACACTATGAAAAAAACACTCAAACACACTGTGACAAACACACCCATACACTGACAAACACACTCATACACACTGTGACAAACACACTCCTACAGTGTGACAAACACATTCATACACTGTGACAAACACACTCATACACACTGTGACAAACACACTCATACACAGTGACAAACACAGTCATACACACTGTGACAAACACTGTGACATACACACGGTGACAAACACACTCATACACAGTGACAAACACACTCATACACACTGTGACAAACACACTCATACACTGTGACAAACACACTCATACACACTGTGACAAACACTGTGACATACACACGGTGACAAACACACTCATACACAGTGACAAACACACTCATACACACTGTGACAAACACACTCATACACACTGTGACAAACACACTCATACACTGTGGCATACACACTCATACACTGTGACAAACACACTCATACACACTGTGACAAACACACTCATACACAGTGTGACAAACACACTGGTACACTGTGACAAACACAGTCATACACACTGTGACAAACATAGACATACACACTGTGACAAACACACTCATACACAGTGACAAACACATGCATAATCTGTGACAAACACTCATACACACTGTGACACTCTCAAACACTGAAAAACACACTCATACACACGGTGACAAACACACTCATACACACTGTGACAAACACACTTATACACTGTGAGACAAACACACTCATACACTGTGACAAACACACTCATAGACACTGTGACAAACACAGTCATACACACTGTGACAAACATAGTCATACACACTGTGACAAACACACTCATACACAGTGACGAACACACTCATAATCTGTGATAAACACACTCATACACTGTGACAAACACACTCATACACAGTGACAAACACAGTCATACACACTGTGACAAACACACTCATACACAGTGACAAACACACTCATAATCTGTGACAATCATACACACTGTGACAAACGCTCTCAAACACTGAAAAACACACTCATACTCACGGTGACAAACACACTCATACACACGGTGACAAACACACTCATTGACACTGTGACAAACACACTCATTCACACTGTGACAAACACACTCATACACTGTGACAATCACACTCATACACACTGTGACAAACACACTCATACACAGTGAAAAACACACTCATACACACGGTGACAAACACACTCATTCACACTGTGACAAACACACTCATACACTGTGACTAACACACTCATACACTGACAAACACACTCATACACACACTGACAAATACACTCATACACACTGACAAACACATGCATACACACTGTGACAAACACACTCATACACTGTGACAAACACACTCATACACTGTGACAAACACACTCATAGACTCTGCGACAAGCACACTCATACACTGTGACAAACACACTCATACACTGTGACAAACACACTCATACACTGTGACAAAGACACTGATACACTGTGACAAACACACTCATACACACTGTGACAAACACTCATACACTGTGACACACACATACACTCGGTGACAAACACACTCATACACACTGTGATAAACACTCTCAAACACTGTGAAAAACACACTCATACACACTGTGACAAACACACTCATACACACTGACAAACACTCTCAAACACTGTGACAAACACACTCATACACACTGTGACAAACACACTCATACACACTGTGACAAACACACTCATACACACTGTGACAAACACACTCATACACTGTGACAAACACATTCATACACTGTGACAAACACACTCATACACACTGTGACAAACACTGTGACAAACACACTCATACACACAGTGACAAACACACTCATACACACTGTGACAAACACTCTCATACACACGGTGACAAACACACTCATACACACTGTGACAAACACACTCATACACTGTGAAAACACACTCATACACAGTGAAAGAACACTCATACACACTGTGACAAACACACTCATACACACTGTGACAAACACACTCATACACACTGTGACAAACACACTCATACACACTGTGACAAACACACTCATACACTGTGAAAACACACTCATACACAGTGAAAGAACACTCATACACACTGTGACAAACACACTCATACACACTGTGACAAACACACTCATACACACTGTGACAAACACACTCATACACACTGTGACAAACACAGTCATACACTGTGACAAACACACTCATACACACTGTGACAAACACTCATACACTGTGACACACTCATACACACTGTGACAAACACACTCATACACAGTGACAAATACACTCATACACTGTGACAAACACACTCATACACTGTGACAAACACACTCATACACACTGTGACAAACACTGTGACATACACACGGTGACAAACACACTCATACACAGTGACAAACACACTCATACACACTGTGACAAACACACTCATACACACTGTGACAAACACACTCATACACTGTGGCATACACACTCATACACTGTGACAAACACACTCATACACACTGTGACAAACACACTCATACACAGTGACAAACACATGCATAATCTGTGACAAACACTCATACACACTGTGACACTCTCAAACACTGAAAAACACACTCATACACACGGTGACAAACACACTCATACACAATGTGACAAACACACTTATACACTGTGAGACAAACACACTCATACACTGTGACAAACACACTCATAGACACTGTGATAAACACAGTCATACACACTGTGACAAACATAGTCATACACACTGTGACAAACACACTCATACACAGTGACGAACACACTCATAATCTGTGATAAACACACTCATACACTGTGACAAACACACTCATACACAGTGACAAACACAGTCATACACACTGTGACAAACACACTCATACACAGTGACAAACACACTCATAATCTGTGACAATCATACGCACTGTGACAAACGCTCTCAAACACTGAAAAACACACTCATACTCACGGTGACAAACACACTCATACACACGGTGACAAACACACTCATTCTCACTGTGACAAACACACTCATTCACACTGTGACAAACACACTCATACACTGTGACAATCACACTCATACACACTGTGACAAACACACTCATACACAGTGAAAAACACACTCATACACACGGTGACAAACACACTCATTCACACTGTGACAAACACACTCATACACTGTGACTAACACACTCATACACTGACAAACACACTCATACACACACTGACAAATACACTCATACACACTGACAAACACACGCATACACACTGTGACAAACACACTCATACACTGTGACAAACACACTCATACACTGTGACAAACACACTCATAGACTCTGCGACAAGCACACTCATACACTGTGACAAACACACTCATACACTGTGACAAACACACTCATACACTGTGACAAAGACACTGATACACTGTGACAAACACACTCATACACACTGTGGCAAACACACTCATACACACTGTGACAAACACACCCATACACTGTGACAAACACACTGAAACACTGTGATAAACACACTCATACACACTGTGACAAACACACTAATACACACTGTGACAAACACACTCATACACTGTGACAAACACACTCATACACACTGTGATAAACACACACATACACTGTGACAAACACACTCATACACACTGTGACAAACACACTCACACTGTGAGAAAAACACTCATACACACTGTGACAAACACACTCATACACTGACAAACACACTCATACACACTGTGAGAAACACACTCATACACACGGTGACAAACACACTCATTCACACTGTGACAAACACACTCATACACTGTGACTAACACACTCATACACTGACAAACACACTCATACACACACTGACAAATACACTCATACACACTGACAAACACACGCATACACACTGTGACAAACACACTCATACACTGTGACAAACACACTCATACACTGTGACAAACACACTCATAGACTCTGCGACAAGCACACTCATACACTGTGACAAACACACTCATACACTGTGACAAACACACTCATACACTGTGACAAAGACACTGATACACTGTGACAAACACACTCATACACACTGTGGCAAACACACTCATACACACTGTGACAAACACACCCATACACTGTGACAAACACACTGATACACTGTGATAAACACACTCATACACACTGTGACAAACACACTAATACACACTGTGACAAACACACTCATACACTGTGACAAACACACTCATACACACTGTGATAAACACACACATACACTGTGACAAACACACTCATACACACTGTGACAAACACACTCATACACACTGTGACAAACACGCTCCTACAGTGTGACAAACACATTCATACACTGTGACAAACTCATACACACTGACAAACACACTCATACACTATGAAAAAAACACTCAAACACACTGTGACAAACACACCCATACACTGACAAACACACTCATACACACTGTGACAAACACACTCCTACAGTGTGACAAACACATTCATACACTGTGACAAACACACTCATACACACTGTGACAAACACACTCATACACAGTGACAAACACAGTCATACACACTGTGACAAACACTGTGACATACGCACGGTGACAAACACACTCATACACAGTGACAAACACACTCATACACACTGTGACAAACACACTCATACACTGTGACAAACACACTCATACACACTGTGACAAACACTGTGACATACACACGGTGACAAACACACTCATACACAGTGACAAACACACTCATACACACTGTGACAAACACACTCATACACACTGTGACAAACACACTCATACACTGTGGCATACACACTCATACACTGTGACAAACACACTCATACACACTGTGACAAACACACTCATACACAGTGTGACAAACAC